>NC_045637.1:156180270-156344557 GCF_009829145.1 Chiroxiphia lanceolata
TGAGCTATTTCCCTGTGGATAAATAGCATCAGAAACACCCTACTAGTCTGTGTCAGTGCAGGAGAAGCCAGAGTTGGGATAGATCCAATGCTGTGTCCTCTCCCATCCAATGCGAGGGGGACACTGGCTGCCCTCTGACCCCTGGGAGGTCCTGGGCTCTTTCCCTCTGTGCTGCTCTGTATCCCTCTGTTCCCCTCTCCACCCCACTGCCGATGTTTGTCGAGACAGATCAAGCCCCAGAGAGCTAGTCTGACCAAAGCAGGCTGAACTGGGGAAGCAGAGGCTGGGCTGGGGTGGGAGAAGGGCTTGGCAGGTCCCTGCAGTCCCACTGCTGGAACTTGTGTGATGCTGTAATTCCTTTCTTAATTCCAGGTGCCACAGAACATGGAAATGAAGGGTCAGGACTTGATGGGAAACACTAGGCTGTGGCAGAGAGCACGGCAAGCTGCCTGAAGCAGAGGAGCTGCCATCTGTGCCCTGGGGGTGGGTGGACACTGGAGAGGCAGGAGTGGATTTAGGAGAGGGTTAACAGTGCGGTGAGGGCTCCTGCGCCTCGTTGCCTTCCCCGGAGTCTGCATTTTTATGCTGATTGGAAGCCTGCGCTGTGTGTGCTGCTGAAATTGAATGTCAGGCTTTTGATTTTGTTGCTGGTCTCTAATGAAATTTGACATTTAATGGTGAGTGCAGCGGCAGCGTGTGTGTGTGTGATCGGAGCTTGATTAGCGCACTCTAATTGACAGTAATTAGGCAGCTCCCTGATTGTTTCTAATTCTGCTATTAATTGTAAGGAACAGTATGATTGAGGATAAATTTGGTGCGTTGCTGCTGGGGATGCAGCTTCTTCAGCTCCGTATCGGAAGCCTATTGAGCCCATCATGCTCAGGTTCCTGAGTGTGGCAACCCCAGTCACCTCGTCTGGCAGAGCGGTGCTGGGGGGGCCAGTGCTTCTGCAGAGGCTCTGCAGATCCTGGGGCCTGGATCTGCCCCGGGGGCACCGAGAGCACCTCCTGGGTCCGTCCCTTCCCTTGTGCAGCCCTGTGAGGACCCTGCTGCTGAGCTGCTCCCCCAGGGACACGTGCTGGGGGGTGGCACATCAGACTGTGCCACTGTGCGTGTCCCAGCTGCATAGATGCCAGAGCTGCCCCTGTGTGATCATCCCACATGGATCCTGGTGTGGAGCAGATCCAGCCTGACTCTGCCCAATTTGCTACCAGCCCTGAGCTGGAGCGAGTGTCAGAGCGGCCCCGTGCCATGGGGCTGAGAGGGTTCTTCCCTGTCTCATGTGGCCATATGGCCAGGCGAGTACCAGGGCTGACTCCCAGACACCTGGGTGTCTCTGGAAAGAGCAGACTGTCACTCTCCCACTGTACATGACTTGCCTTTTCTTTGTCCCCAGCTAATGGTACCGCCGACTCGCTCAGCTCCAGCCCAAACATTTCCAGTACCGCCAGCCCAAAGCTGGAGCCGCCTCCGTCACCACATGCCAACAGGAAGAAGCATCGCAGGAAAAAGAGCACAGGGACGACTCGGCCTGATGGTCCCAGCACAGCAGCAGAAGGTAGGAAGGGTCTGACAGCACTGCCATCTCAGAGCACCCGCCATCCAGGGGTCCTGTGAGGTTCGGGGAGGATCTGGGGCTCAGAGTGCTCCTCATCCAAGTCTTGATAGGGATCTGGGGCTCAGAGCACTCCTGATGTGGGACTTGATGGAGACCTGGGGCTTGGAGCACTCCTTGTCCAAGCAGCTTGTGCTGAGGAAGGAGGGAGGGAGAAACCAGCTTTTCTGATCTGCCCTTCCCTCCATTTCTCATGCTCAGTGCAGGCAGGACCATCATCATGCCTGTGCCTGCACAGACCCTCAGTGGTAATAATAATTACTAACTGTAGTCACAGGCCTGAGAGCACACCACATGGTTAACGGGTGCAGACACTTTCCACCACAAGAACCTACTTCTGTTTTGGAAATTGGCCAAACTTTCATTATTTAAAGGACCTGCGCTGGGCACCTGCCTAAAGCCAGAGGTCTTCTGGAAAAGCTTGTCTAGTTCAGGTGACCAGCTGAAGGCATGTGCACTGCTTAGCCAATACTCAAAGTACTGATGGTTTTTGTGTTAATTCTGGTGACTGTGGTTGCTGAAGAGGGACCCAAAGCTTGGCAGGAGGCTGCAAGGCATGGGGAAGCATTCTGCTAGGAAAAGCCACCCAGATTTGTCCAGGTAGAGATGAGCCTGGCAGCCACTTTCTCCAAAGCCTGCATTTGTGATTAGCCTCTGGAAAAAGCAATCCTCAGTCTGAGATTTTACTTCATTCTTGGTGGTCCTGTCCTATAGCACTCAATAAGCTTTTGTAGTGAACCAAAGATGTAATTCAGATGGGAGGAGGGTTCAGTACAAGTGTTGGAAGCTAATGACTGCTGCAAAACAAACCAGAAAATGTTAGTCTGTACCTCAAGCTGCTGCAGCTGTCCTGGCACCCTGCTCCATCACAGGTCCACCCGCAGCCCAGCAGCCCAGGTGTCCCATGGCAGAACTGCTCCCCTCAAGTTCCCTCTCTTGGAAACATTGCAGAGATGATGTGCAGAGTTGGACAGCTCTGTTGTGCTTTCTTTGCTGTTGTAGTTGTCTGCATCTGAAATGCCCCAAGTCTAAGACAGGCTTCCCCTCTGCAGGGGGAAGGCACCTTGGCTGAGGCACCTTGAGTGTTGTTTGAGTCTGTCATACCCACTGGTCTCATGGTTAGCAAAGCATGGTGTAGCTGCAGTTTGTTCTTAGCTCTGGGTGTATGTTGCCTCCTCAGATCCATTGCTGCCCTTCCTAAATTGGTTTGCAGTTCTCAGCCCGGTGCTTGACAAAAGAAGAGACTCGTTCTTTGTATGAAGAGTGAGATAGCAAAGGGTAGAATGACTTTGTGCCCACATGTGAAACTTGAGAAAGCAGATGCTGAAGTACCGTGTCCCATCCTTTAATAATATTCTAAGAAAGAGTTGTAAAGAAGGTCCCAAAGCCGACTTGGGTGTGATATCTGGGTTTATGTTGTGGACATGAAGGCACTCAACTGGCCACAGTGAAGATCGTGGAGTGCAGGACTGATGTGTCAGTGCATGCAGAGGAGGAGTCTGGTCCTGTGGCTGCTCAGCACAGCTGACGGCGTGGGAGAGGTGCAGATGCTGGGACCTCAGGTTACACAGAATAGAATGCAGTGTTGTAATGGAAAAGGTCATTGAACTCGGGAACACTTTTACAAAGCATTCATATGGACTAACCACTGCTCAAAATCTTGGGTGCCCAGACCTGTAGTCTTTGAGCCATCCCAGTTTTTTCATCATTTCATAGGGGTATTTTTTCAGACATATGCTCACTCTGTATGTCCTTCCCAATTTGGCAGCATCCCTGGAAGGTGGAGTGGGAGAGGTGGAGCACGAGGGCCTCACAGTATTTTCTGTTGTTCCCTGCCCTGGTCCTTGGCCGTGGCAGTGAGCTGGGCAAAGGCCTGTGTTACCTGCAGTGATACCTGGGCCTTGTCTTGATATGGTTAATTTGGAGCCCTGTGAGGTGTTGGAGTAATGTAACTTTTTCCTACAGTGTGCATTCCTTCACATTTATCAACATGGAACTTCATTTGCCAGCAAAGTGTCAGTTCCCAACCTTCATCCGTCACTTCGCAGACCTTGCACGCCGTGGATCCTCCTGCTGCCAGAGCCTGTGGCACTGGTGCCGGGAGCAGGAGGAATCCCCTGGCTGTGATCCGCAGTGCTGCCGGTGCTGGGACATGGGCAATGGGAGCTGCTCTGGTGTGGCAGTGGGAAGGAGCAGTGCAAGCACCACTGAGCAGTGAGGAGAGCGCAGCACAGCAGAGGGGGCATCTGTGACCCACAGGCACACAAGCAACCCGTCTGCCATGTCTCCAGACTTTCCAAGCTCCCGTGCCCTCCTCCAGGGGGTGAATGGGTGCAGCTCAGCGCTGTGGTCGGGCAGAGGCGACGGGAACCAGCTGCTCCCAGGCCTGTGTTGGGACTCAGTGGTGCCCTGAGGTGTTGCATGGTGGGTTTCTGCCTTTTGGTTGGCTGTTAACAAATTGACCTTGCATTTATTTTTTAAGTAATCTACTGTGTTAGAAGACTGGTCCGATTGCAAAATTGGACTTCCAAAGGCAGGATCAGTTCTGTTGTGCTCCCAGCTCCCCCTGTGTGAGCAGGATGCCTTGCTGTGGGTCGAGGGGCTGCAGCCAGCGTCCATGCCAGCAGGACCCTGCTCTGAGTCCAGGGAGTGGCCACTCCTGCTGCACTTAGAGCTTCCCATCTTCGTCTTGCTGTAGGCAGTTCCAGCAGCAAAGAGCTGTATGCCCCGTTTTGGGGAGAGAGGGGCCTCTCTGTCAGGAGAGGGTCTTTGTGCACCCCTGCGCTCAGTATGAATTATGGAGCTGGGTCACACACTCCTGTTCATGCAGACAATCCCCTGCCTGCCACACACCTGCTACCAGGTCTCTTGGACCTTTGTGGGTAACTTAGTCGGTCTCTCTCCTGCTCCCAGCACCAGGACTACACTGAGAGCTGGCACGGCTCTGGGCTCTGTGACAGCTTGTCACCAGGACCAGCAGCCCAGGGCAGAGGCAGAGGAGCAAGTGACTCTGGGACTGATGCTCGGGTGGTTGCCCCTGGGTCACTGTCCTGCGTGAGATGGAGAGACTGGTGCAAGCACAAGGAGGTGCTGAGCCTCCACGTGAGGTCCCATACCAATGTCTGAATGGATGGCAGTCAGTTCCAGCCATGAACCCAGAGCTGAGCATTGCCCCACGTCATGGGCATGGCCATGGGTTTATCTCATGGACTGGTGTCCGTAAGTATGCCTGATCCCCCCTTGAATCTTTTTTAGCTGCTCTTGAACAGTTCCAGCAGTTTTTTTCAGAGCAGGGTAATCTGAGCTTTTTGCTTTCACATAGTCAACACAGTGAAAGTGTGAAATCCCTGTGCTGGGAGTGGGGCTGATGGGCCCTGTGGCAGAGCGGCCGTCCCTTGTGCTGAGCTGCCATCCCTTGTGGTGCTCATCCCTCTGTGGAGGCTTGTCTGTCCTGGCACGAGCATGGGCACAGCCCAGTGATGAGCCATGCTCCCCATCAGCTCAGGCCAGTGTGGCTGTGCTACTGTGGGGAGCACTGTGGCTGGACGCCCCAAAACCAGGAGCTGCGTGGGGCTGGATGCAGTGTCAGGCTCAGCCTCTGTCACAGTATTCCTCTGGGCAGGAACAGCTGTGGGGGTGTGTGAGGGAGCAGGTTTGGGCAGTGCCCAGACTGCCTTCACCTTCCTGTGCCCGCCCCACACCTGTGAACGGGGCATGAGCGGCTCGGGTTAGCATCCTGGGAAAGTTAGTGAGGTCTGGGGATAAATTGCCATCAGTTTATCTCATTTAGGAGGTAATCAGAGCCAGGGACGTGCGGAGCAATTGAATCTTAGTTGTTCTGAAGTATCATAAATCAAACGAGCTGTTGCTATTTTACATGGGCTCATGTTAAAGAGAGCGCAGTGTCAGGCTGCCAGGGAGCATCCACAAACTATGGCAGGCGTGGGATTGGGCTGCCGGGGATGTCACCAAACCGGGGAGTGCGGCTCAGGCTGTCAGGGAGCACCCACAGCCTGGCAAACGTGTGTCAGGCTGTCAGGGGATGAAGATGCTTGTCAGCACAGTGGGGTTGCAGTGTCAGCCCGCAGGGACCATCAGGGAAGTCTGCTCAGATCAGAGCCCAGCAAAGTGTCACGGCCAAAAGTGCCCCATCCTGCCACGGAGCAACCCAGAGCCTCCCTGCAGCCACAACTCCTCTGTGCCTGAGACCCTCGGCCCCTGTCCTGAGAGCCAGGAGGGCCCAGGAGCCACCAGACACAGCTGAGGGCAGCAGCACCTTTGCGACGCTCCCTGCGCCAGCCTCCCCATGGCTGCCAGAGCTCCGGGGATAATGAACTTCTCATGTGCTTAAAGAGTGATGCAGGGTGCATGGCGAGAAGCTGACAGCCCCTTAATGTGCTTCTCAGTGGCGGCCAAACGACGCGGTTTTGTCTTTGTTTTTTAGTTTTAAAACCCACGGGAAATTGATGGCCAGTAAAGAGTTGTGTTGGGGCGATGTGCGTGATTAATGCCAACTGTCAGGGGCTGTCGGAGGCCGATCGCGGTGAGCCGGGAGCGCGAGGCTGAGCCGCACTCACCAGATTGCCGGGGATTCCAGCTGCCATCGCTCAGCTCCCGCCTGCCCCACACAGCTTGTGTCACCCGCGCGCTTCCTTCCGCCAAGCCTCTTAATTCAGTGCTAACAAGTCACTCCTGCTCATTACAGACCCTGGAGCTCCCTGCTCCGTCCTGGCTCCTGCCGGGCATTGCCGCACTACAGCCAGTCCTCCATCTCCATCAGCTCCCACCCCCTTGCTCTGTGGTTCCTGGAGGACCTTGTGCAGCTCCATGTTGCCCCCCTGAGAGACCCTCATGTGCACACCCCTGACCCCACCTCAAGCCTCCGCTCACACCGCAAAGCCCTTACTGTACATGCCCTCCCTCCCGTGCCCACAGCGTGGCCCCCCCCCCCCAGTGCCTGCACACACTTCCATGGTCCTTCTGCTACCTCCCATCCCTGCCACGCTGTGCTCACGCTGCACCCTGTATGGCATGTACCCAGAAATGACACTCTTTGACCCTTACATGACCCCCTGCACACCCCTGCGTACCTGCGGTGTCCCTCAGGAGGACCTGCTCCTCCTGACACTCTGTGTTTTTACACATACACACGCACAGATTTGAGACCCCGCCGTGTGCCCTCTATTCTACAGCTCAGTGTGGCCATCCCTGCTTGAGCCCCCATGGCTGCCACCCCCTGCACCCGTGCTGTCCCCCATGGGGACGTGCCAGCTCAGCCTGGGGCACTCCTGGATCTGGGGGCGCCGGGACAGCGGGCGCTGTTCCTGCTGCGCTCTCCTCGGCTGTCCCCGCGGAGGGGCCTGTCCCTGTCGCACTAATACAGGTTGGGAATATTGGGTTTAATGATCTGCAAAATGAGGAGGCAGCGAGCTGACATTTACGAATGGTGCTGCATCCTTCTCTTCCCAGACGCCTGCTAATTTGTTGATATCCCAAACACCTCGTAATGATGTGGTACAGTGGCAGCTTGCAAACAAGCATCCTGAGGCCAGGGGCTGCTGGCTGCCCTGCTCCAGGACCCTTCTCACGGGCTTGGTAGCCAGAGAGCGGAGCTGTGGGCCAGGGTCTCCCTGCATCTCAAGTAGGACATGCCCCTGGCTTCTACCATGTGCCCCACACACTGGAGGCATCCCCTCACCTCCTCTCCTCTCTGTGTGACCTCCCACTCACCAGGGCATCTGGAGACACTTCTGCTATGGCAGCAAAAAGTGGGAGAAGGAATGGAAGTGGGAGAAGGGCAGTGTGGAGGGAGAGGCTGGATGTGACTGGGAGATGGAGAAGAGCAGAGGTGAGAGAGAATTCTGCTTGGAAACAGGGCTCAGTGCAAGCTCTGCTTCCTGTTTTGCTGATGTTGAGTGTGATCCTGCTCCTCCCTGCCTGACCTGCTGGGATGCAGGGAAGGTGTTCCACACTATCCTGTGCACCCCTGTGCTTGGGAAGGAGCCACCCAGGGAGCCATCTGACATGGAGGGCTCTCTGTGTCTGGGGTGCTGGTGTGGAGGTGCTCCCGCCATCCTCTGTGCTGAGCTCCCCCAGCCCAGCCCGCTGGGGTGGGAAGTGCTGCCCTGGGCCTTTGGGCTGGCATGGAGGAGCTCTGTCCAGTGCTCTGTGTGGGGAGGGAATTGCTGCTGTGTCTGAGTGCTTTGGAGCATGGTCCTACCGTGGTGGGTGAGGAGCATCAGGGACTAGAAGGACACTGCTCCATCCTCTGTGTCTTCACACAGCTGCTTTGTGTCCTGGTGCCTGTGGGACAGGGGAGCAGCCCCCCTGTATTGCTGTTTGTGCTCTGAGTGTGCTGCCCCAACCTTGGGAGGCACCTCAGGTAGGGCTGAGGGATGGGGCCAACCTGCTCCACTGCAGCTCCCTGTGGGGACACGGTGGCCTGGGGTGACCTGCCACACCCCAGGGAGAAGCACAGCATCCATGGGAAAGGAGGTGGGAAGTGCTGCTCCCATGGCTCCGTGTTGGGGTCCCCACGGGGGCGTCTCTGGTCTGAGTGATGATATGGGGTGTAGCCAGAGCCCTTTGCAGAGCAGGACTGAGCTCTGCCCTATCCTGTGCTAAAGCTGAGGGGTTTTTAGCCCTCTGATGTACCCCTTCTGCTCATAGCTGTGCTTCCCACCACTCGGAGCAGAGAAAGGGGCCTTGGCACAAGCTGTGAGGGCAACACTCCAGGGCACCACTGTTCCCCTCTCCAACATCCCACAGGTGTCAGCGACAGACCCACCATCCCACTGGGCACCTTGTCCCAGGGCCCCCATGGGCAGCAGAGCTCTGGCCCTCCCTTGCACCTTGATGGGCTCTTCCTCACCCTCCTCCTGTCCCTTTGGGCTGGCTCCCGGCAGGGCACACAGGATGTCTCCATTCCCTTGTTTCTTGCCAGAGGACATGCTTCCTTCCCAAGCTGGTGTACTGGAGGGGGGGTGCTGGCTGCCTGCCCAGCACAGCAGCCTGGGGAGGGATGACTGCCTGGGACTGGTCACCTGGCTGTGGTCCCTACCAGAGCCAGCTCAGCTCGGCTGCCAGTGGGGTCTGGGTGCCGCATGGCTCTGCCATGCCCTCCCTAATTCTGCTCCCATTTGGAGCCCTCACTGCTGGGCGGCGTTGGAGGGGGGTCGTGGGGTTAACACCCATTAGCAGAGCCGGCTCCCACCGAACTCTGCTCAGCGACTCTTCATGGAGCTCAGTCTTTAAAACATCATCAAAAAATCATCAAGAGAGACAGGCAGTGAGTTCATTTCCACTGCCCACTAATTCTAATGGAGCTGGTGTAATGGGCTCCCACCAGCACGCCGGGGGGCAGCTGGGGGGACGGGCTCTGCCGTCTGGCCCCAGGATAGCCCCTCACCCCAAGGCAGCTAGGAAGGCCTCCTGTAGGAGTGGCTTCCTCTGGGACCTGAGCCCTGTTGAGTTGGAACTCTATGGCTCCTCTGGGCTCTGGGAAGGAGCCTGTGCCTACACGTGGGGCAGGAAAGGGAGTTCTGCCAGCTCTGCTTCAGCAGAGGTAGTCCAGACCCTTCTGCCCACGTCATCTGTTTCATGCTATGCTTTCATCCAGCCAGAAATGCCCCTGCCACATTGAAACCTGTACCTCTCCCCAGAAAAAGATGAGTCCTTCCCTGTACTTCCCCTAAAGCAATGACTTGAGTCTGATTCAACTTGCATGGATCCCTTGGGGAGCACAGGAACTGGTTCCAGACTGTCCCAGAAGCTGGATCTGCACGGTGTTCAAAGCTGCTCTGAGTCCTTGATTCCCTTCTCTGCTGAAGGGAATTCACCCATGTGTGAATCCAGGGGTGTGATCCCACAGTGCCCTACCCTTCTACCGTAGCCACGCTGTGCTTGGGCCTCCAAAGAGATGCCATCCCGTGTTACTGCAGGGAAGAGAGGTGGGGAGTTTGCCTTGGTGTGCCCTAGCTGTGGTCCTTTGTTAGCTCTTCCTGGCTCCGAGAGCAACAGGCCCTTTGTTCAGCATGAAGCTGGAATCCAGGAGGCACAAAGGAGGAAAGGAGCAGAGTCCCCCGGCTTGCAGAGCCTGCACAGGGGCTTTGGTCGGACTGGGACTGCTGCCAGGGCTGGGACCACGCAGCCCCAGGGCCCCAGGATGTCACTAAGCTGTGACAGTGCAAAAGGTCCATCCCAATGGGGTTGGAGCCCCAGAAATTTCCATCTCTCAGCAGGAGGGACTTGCCTGCCCCCTGTAAATGTCCTGAGCAGAGGGTTGGGAGCCCCCCAGCCCAGCACAGGGCCTGGGGCAGGCAGAGTGGACATTTGCTTCCACTGGGAAGCTTACAGGCACAGGAAGGCTGGGGCTGAGATTCCTGCCTGCATGTTTGGTAGGGAGGTACTGGGCAAACAAGAGACAGGAACAAGGAGGATGGAGCCTTGTGAGCCCATGGCAGGAGTCCTTGCTGTGTCCCAGGGACCATGACCTGCTTCCTGCTGTTCAGTGACAGCAGAAGCAGCTCGGCAGCAGGGAGGGCTTGAGGTGCATCCAGTGCTTCCCCGGTCCAGGCAGCTGGCTTGGGCTCTGCAGCACAGTGATGGCAGCCACGGGTGGCTCAGACCAAGGGAGAGATTTGAGAACAGGGCCTGTTCTGATGTGTCAGGGTGCCCCAGGAGTGTTCTCTGCAAATGCTCCCTCCAGCACATGGGCAGTCTCAGGGAGCTGCTGCTCTCTCCTGGCTGGTAGTGCTTGGCCCAGGGCAACCACTGGCCCTGCTGTGGGGGGCTGGTCCTGGCTCCCCTGCAGCCCCGGGGGCTCCCTGCCCGTGCCTGGGTCTGGCAGCAGTCACAGAGGCTGGTGCCAGTGAGCCAAGGAGGCAGTGCCTGTTAGCCTGGCTGTTGTCTGGTTATTTCTTCTCCCAGTATTCACAAGTCACCAGCTGTATATTTGCCAAGAATGTTGTTCTTGAGCTGGGATTTGGTGTCCTTGAAGCCTCCACAGCAAATACCCTTAGGGGAGGAGGCACATGGCCTGAAGGGAGCCCCCCAGAGTGGATACTGTGGGGTCTCTCCTGTGGCTGAGAGCTGGAGGAAAGGGCAAAGTGCTGGACAAGTGGGATGTCCCCATTAGACTGGAGCATCACAAGAGAGGGGAGAGTCCAGCAGGGCAACTGACTGCCCCCTACCCTCAGTCTGCCAGCCTCCTGAGGGCCCAGAGTCTCATTCCAGCAGGAGAGGCAGGTGCAGACATCTTTTCCCAGAGGAAGATTCCCAGGCTGATTTAGGGTGAAATTAATGAAACAGCCTCCCCTTCCTATCTGGGAAGGGCAAACCAGGAGAGCCCCACATGCTGGAGTCATTCCATCCTCCTCAGGCTTATCTGGTATGGAAACCCAGCCTTGCATTCCTACACCAGTGCACAAGCCCTGTTGGTCTCCAAGCTGGGGACTGCTGCTGGGATCCATGCAGGACATATCATGGAGCTCTCAACACTGGCAAAGGGCAGCACCATTCCAGCCTGATGTCACTCACACTTTTAACTGTGGAATGCAGGATCCCGAGGCACTCTGCACCACGGCACAGGCACAGGAGGGCAGTTTGCCCTCAGATTGGTGTGGGATGAACACCTCTGCATGATAGAAAGAGATGAAGTTGGGTGCTGTGCCTGGTACTTGTCAATGCAGGTGGTGCCTGTGAGGAAGGACCGTGCTCTCCCACCACTCCCACTGGAGCGGGCCTTCCTAAGGAGACTTCCCAAGGCTGCAGCATGTTCTGGGGGTATTTGTGGGCCAGATGGCCCAACGACAGCCAAGGGTGGTCGTGCCCTTGGTGGGACCTGGCCGGAGGCCTCTGCAGCCATTCACAGCCCTGATGGGGCTGTGGCACCTCCTCAGTCCGTGTCCTCCTGCTGCTTCCCTCCACTGTGAGGGGCTTCTTCACCACAGAGAAGTCAGGCAGAAGAGAGGACCCCCTCCAGACCCCTCCAGACTCCCCTGCTCGCCTCTCCATGTCAGCCCCAGTAGGCACAGACCCTGCCAGGCTTGAGGCCAGTGCGGCTCTGCCTCGCTGAGGACCGAGGGCCCCTCGGCCTCTGTGCTGTCTCTGGAGCTGAGCAGTTGACTCTCTGCTTTTAATAGAGAGCTGGGAAGGCACATTATGGAGATGAGGGTGTTATTTGCATAACGCTAATTAGGTAATTACAAATCATTTTGCTATGAGCTGAAGCGTGTGCTGTGACATAACGTTTATTAGTCATTCCATTCAGGCCCCGCTTAGTTAAGTCATTTACTGCACTAACTACTGAAGTTGGCAATAAAAGGTAAATGCTGGCGCTGGGTGTGAGGCTGAGGCAGAGCACCCCATGAACTGTGCCTGTGGGGGGCTGCAGGGCAGAGCCCGGGCTGGCAGGCATTGGGGGTAGAATGCATTTTAAGCCTTGGTGAAGGGCTCCCTCTGAGCCCATGGCACGGGACCTCCCTGCATTACCTCACTCGCTGTGCAGGGCCTGTCCCTCCAAAGCCACTTCTGGGCAGGCACCGAGTGCTGGTGCTGGGGCAGTTTTGAGGTACCAGCTCTCGGAGGAGCTGACTTCACTACTCCAGAGACTGGCAGCTTTCTCCGAGGGTGGGACACAGGGCAGAAGGAGTGGGCGCAAGCAGCTTTCAGGGGTCTGGAAGCCTCCTAGGTTTCCCAGACCAGATGGTGGGGAAAAGAGGCTGCAGAAGGGTGAGCCAAGGCCAGTGGAGCTGTGTGGGCAGCGGGAGGGAGGGCTGGCACAGAGCTCTGGTTCCTCTCTGCTGTCACTTGCCTGTCCCAACCCCCTGGGCTCCGCTGTTGCCAGTGACCCTGCCCATGTGCAGGCACAGTGATGGCCCGTGGGGACTGTCTGATGGCAGACCCCCTCCTTCCCAGCCCCATGTCATGGCACACCTTTCTCTTCCAGAACCAGATGAGCCATTTGAGTTCATTATTGTGTCGCTGACGGGCCAGACGTGGCTCTTTGAGGCCTCAACATCGGAGGAGCGGGAGCTCTGGGTGCAGGCCATCGAGAGCCAGATCCTGGCCAGCCTGCAGGGCTGTGAGAGCAGCAAGAACAAGGTAAGAGGCCTTGGCCAAGGTCTGCTCTGTACTCTCCTCTCTGGCTTCTGCCGCATCCCTCCATGTCCCAAGTTAGCCTGTCTGTCCAGGCTGGATCCTATCCGGATCCCTCTGCTCCCCATCAGTTGAATCCCATCACTAGGATTCCCCCCAGGTTTTCTGTCACCTCTTCCCAGCCTGGCTCTGGCCCCACAGAGCATTCTGCATCCCACCGGGCTGGATCCGTGCTGTCCACTCCCTCCCTGGACAGCTCTGCCCTTTCTCCCTGCTGTGGTGCATGTCCACTGCTCCTCTGGCACGCAGCTGGCCATGATCCGTGGTCCCTCCAGACCCAGTTGTCTGAGTCCCTGTGCTGGACAACCCCCTGGGTTTCCCTGGACTGTGGTGCCGGCGGGCTTGGGGGGTGCAGGACGTGTGGCCTGCAGCGAAGGGGGTCTCGTGGGGTCTGTTCCAGGCTCGGCTGGGCAGCCAGGGCGACGCGCAGGCCATGCAGGCCGTCCGCACCGCGCGCGGGAACAGCTTCTGCGTGGACTGCGACGCTCCGAGTAAGAGACACTGCACTGAGGGAGGGGCCCGCCCAGGATGGGAGGGGGCTCCAGCCACCCCAGCCACCCCCTCTCTCAGCCCAGAGAGACCTGCTCTGTGGGACTGTCCTGTCCTCTCCTGCCATGGACCTGCCCCTCAGGGGTGGGGTACAGACCCACCTGCCACACTGGCCGTGACCCCTCACTGGCCAGCCTGGGGCCCTGGCCTCTCTGGCCCTACCTGTCCCAGGGGTGCTGGGCTGGGAAGAGTTCTGGTGGGCAGGTGCCTGCAAATATGGGTCTTCTGAAGCACAGGAGACGAGCTGCTGAGTCTGTGCAGGTATTAACTCTCCCCCACTGATCCTGCTGCCCTCAGATCCCGACTGGGCCAGTCTGAACCTGGGTGCCCTCATGTGCATCGAGTGCTCCGGGATCCATCGCAACCTGGGCACCCACCTGTCCCGCGTGCGCTCCCTGGACCTGGACGACTGGCCTAGCGAGCTTCTCATGGTCATGACAGCCATTGGCAACGCCCTGGCCAACGCTGTCTGGGAGGGAATGGTGGAGGGGTACCCCAAGCCCACTCCTGAGAGCAGTAGGTAAGGGAGGTGGGGAACCCCAGAGATGCTTCTTGGGCACCACACCAGAAGGATGGGGGCACCACGGGGATTTGGGAGCAGCCATCAAGACAGGATTCCTCAAGGTGCTCCAGTGTTGGGGGTCTTGCCTGCCCTCGAGGTACTGGCCATCCTCTCCCACCTTCCTGGTGGGTCAGTGAGGCTCCATGGTGGCCACGGCCATGTGGTGCCTGAGGGAGCCAAGGCTGACTGCAAAGCCGAAGGGGTTAACAGAGATGGCTTGGCAGCATCGTGTGGGTCTCTAGGGTCTGTCCCTTTCAGGCCCTTGTCTGTCCCTATCGGAGCCACTCTGCTGTCACTCATCCCAACAAGAGCCCATTCTGCAGCTTATCAGCGCTGTGGCGCGGGTCAGGGGCCGGCGGCAGTGAGCATGCTCGGCGCGGGGCATTGATGGCTGCCCGCCAGATGCAGATGGATAGAATGGCAGCAGATAGCGGCGGGACGGCACACATCGATCCGCCGCCCCGCGGCCCCGCCGGGACGGACGCGGACACAGCCTTTGTTTGCGCCGGGCGAGACGGCGGCGGCGATAAGGTGCCTCCCGTGGCACTGGGCTGGCGTGTGCAGCGCTAACCTTCTCCTGCTGCTGGCCGTGGCCCACGCACAGGCACGGGGCAGGGACGGTCCCCACGCTGCCACGGCACGGGCATGCAGGAGAGCGTGAGGGGCTCCAGAATGAAGAGATGGGCGTGGGGTCTGGGTGTGGGGTGCTCCCGCTTTACAAGCATGGACATAACCACACAGTGTCCATAGGGAGCTGTAAGGAAGTTCAGTGAGCCAAGCAGGTGTCAGGCAGGTGTCTGGATTGGGGTTACAGAGCCCTAGTGACAGCTGTGGGCACTGGGACACAGCAAGGGGTATGTAGGATATACTTGGGAGTGACAGACACTCACTGCTCACAAGGGTGTTTTTGGGTGACAGTGCTGGTACTCATGTCCCTTCGCATGTGGGGCCCAGGCAGGTTGTCCCACCTGTGACAGTGACAGTGTCCCCTCTGACAGGGAGGAGAAGGAGCGCTGGATCCGGGCTAAATATGAGCAGAAGCTCTTCCTGGCCCCACTGCCCCAGTCGGACATCCCTCTGGGGCAGCAGCTGCTGCGGGCCGTGGTGGAGGATGACCTGCGCCTTGTGGTGACACTGTTGGCCCATGGCACCAAGGAGGAAGTGAATGAGACATACGGGGACGGAGATGGGCGCACGGCGTTGCATCTCTCCTGTGCTATGGCCAATGTTGTCTTCACACAGCTGCTCATCTGGGTAAGACCTGCAGCCTCCACCATGGCACTTCTGGTGCTATCCCAGTGCTTCCCCACCTCCCTGCTCCCAGGGCATGAGACACCTCTCACCCATCTTGCTGCTGTGGGTTCCCTCACATGCCCACTGACACTACCCTGCCCCCCCTCCCAGCTCCCTCTCCTTACCCATCCCAGAGCCCCTCTGCTCCCTGTCACTCCCACGCCCATGGGCACATGGCACCCAGGTGCCGCTGATGGTTTCTTCTCTCCCACACAGTACGGAGTGGACGTGAAGAGCCGGGACGCTCGGGGCCTGACCCCGCTGGCCTATGCCCGGCGAGCCGGCAGCCAGGAGTGCATCGACATCCTGCTGCAGCACGGCTGCCCCAGCGACAGCGCTGCCACGCTGACCCCCAGCCTGCCCCGCCGCAACGCCAACGCCAACAACAACGCCTGCGCCGCGGCGCCGGCCGAGCTCAGCACCAGCCCCAGCGCCGTCTAGCCCTGCCTGGGCCGTCCGCTCTCCGCACGGCCGCCCTCCAGCCCTGCCGGGGACCGGGGCCTCAGGAGCAGGACTGGGAGCAGCACAGCCGGGCCCCCACAGTGCTTGCCCCCACCGGGACTCCCGTACTGGCCAAGAGGAGGCCGGGAGCCAGCTGGGAGCCAGCATCCTGCTCCTCTGCGCCGGTTCCGGTGGACTTTCCCTGTGCAGCTGGTGAGACTGTGCAGACCCGGTGCTGTCAGCTTGCAGAGGGGTTCCTGCTTAGTCACTGGGGCGGCTCCAGTGTTCCCCGTTCTCATGACCGGTACATGGAGGGGGAGCCGGTTTCTCCTGCCCCCCACCAGGCACACCTGTAGATAAAGCAGAGGCTGGGGGCAGTTCAGGGGTGTGGCCCCCGTGCACAGCGGTACCGGGGGAGGGTGATGGCTACACCCACTCTCCCAGACAGGTCAGTTTGGGCACTTCCCTCTTGCCCTCCCTCCTGTGTGTCAGCCTCGACACACAGCCCCCTGCAGGGGGGAGGTGGGGGGAAGCAGGAGGTGCATGTTTCTCTGCTGCACCCCCATGTTCCTCTGCTTCTGGCTGGTGCAGGAGAGATGCACTCACTGGTACCGTGTGCTGATGCATGGGCGGCATCTCCCCCGCACAGCCCCTGGACAAAGATCTCCCCAGCCTTCCTGGTGACCTGGAGGGGGAAGAGGTAGTCACCCCAGGATCCCCAGCTGTGTCTGTCTGTCTGTAGAGTCACTGTCCTTCCAGGTTCAAGCTCCAAAGCCATACACAGTGTCTCCATCAGAGCCTCCCACTGGCTCCCGCTGCTGCCCAGGCGGGGCTGGTCTCCGGCTGAGCAAGCGGAGAGGAGAGGAGAGGAGCATCTCTCTGAATTGGGGCCAAGCCTGCAGCTGAGTGCTGGAACCCCAAGGCTTTGGACGCTGCTGTGGAACGTCTCTGTCACTTGTGTATAAAATGTACATTGGAAATATTTATATGGACACTCTGTATATACGGTTTCTTTGCCATGAGTTGCCCTGTGTGTGTCATCTGCAGCCAAGGAGATAAAGGCCAATAAAGCAACCCACCTCCTGCCAGGCCAGCCTCTCAGTGTACTGCCTTTGGGGCCTCTGCTGCAGCCCTGGAGTCTGGTGGCTCTCCAGCCCAGGCTGACCAACAGTCAGCCCCTTCTCCTCCAGCTTGGGCACTGGTAGCAGCAGTCCTGTGCCACACCAGGCCCCTGGGACATGGCAGAGTGCTGGGGTGGGGAGGGGAGATGTGCCAACCCTGGGCGCTGAGGGACAATGCCAGGACTTGGCCCTGGAGGGATGCACAGCTCTGGTGGGACTGGAGACAGGCACAGCAGAGGAGTGTGCCAGGCAGGACATGCTGGGGCCAGCTGCTCCCTGTGCACAGGACAGTTGAGTGTGAAGCTGGGGTGGGGGGGAGGCAAAGATGGGCAGGGAGTGATGAGCTGTGCCGGCAAGTGAGGAGCCTGGGTGCTTTGCTATGGCTACATAAGACTGGGGGTCATCCAATTCCAAGGCACAAGCAGCCCCAAGCAGTGAAGGGAGGAGTGAAGGGAGTCTGCACTACCACCAGCCCTGACCCCACCTGCTTCTTCCAGTTGTGGGCAGAGCAAGGCCCCCGTGCTGCCAGTTCCCTGCTGGCTGCACCCCAGGCCGCAACACAAAAAGCAGTTCAGGGCTCATGTGTCTCCTTGTGCTGTGCCGTGGTCCGGGCTCTGCTGGGCCTTGGTCCCCAAGCCTGTGTAGTGGTGTTGCAAGGAAGGGAGGTGCCAGGACACCCCACCTGCCACAGGTTCCCCTCAGCTGTCCCCACCAAACTCCTGCTGTGGCCCGTGCCACTCCCACGGCAGAGGGTTGCCCTGCTGGGGGCTGCAGAGAGTGGCCCCAGCCCCTTCATCAGCCCCTTCCCCTCCTTGCTGTATGCTGGCTCTGCGTACCCATGTCTCCATCCTCATCCCTGTGCTGGTCCTGGTCCCTGTCTGCCCCCTGCACCCGTGTCACCCCTCATTCCCATCCCCTCTTGGTGCCCGTGGGTGCCCCCTCACCGGCCCCAGCCCCAGCCCAGTGCTGGGTTTGGTTAATTTCCTGGCGACTGCATTAGCGGGAATGGAAGCCGAGGGACGGCAGCTCCTCTGGGGCCCATTAATCATCCCCCTCAGACAAGCTGCCTTGATTACAAGTGGCAAGAAATTCATTAGGGCTGCGGCTCTGACAACTTTTATCTGCGCGGCTGGATCTGACTCATTAGGCAGCCAAATTAAAGCCATGATGGGCCCTGATGAAATTCACTGCTTGTTTATCTTGTGCGATCTGATACATCTGCCCATACATCATCTCCCGTGCGGGATCCCGCCCAGCCCAGCCCTGGCGCCTCCCTTCCCATCCCAGCCCTGCCCCGAATCCTGGGTGCCAGCCTGGACCCAGCTCTGGAGCCAGCGTGGGCTGGGGGCTCCCAGCAGACCCCTCTCCTGCCCCCCTGCTCTACCTGTGGCATCGAGGCTGGGGTTGGGGTTGGGGGCAGTGGCTGTGCCACCTGAAGACGTGTGAGGACGTGTGGAATCACAGAATCAATCATACAGTACCCTGAGTTGGAAAGGACCCACAAGGTTCATTGAAGTCCAAGGCTTGGGGCCACATGGCCCTGAGCAGCCACATGGCCCACACAGTGCCCATGGAGGGTCCAGCCTCCTCAGGGTGTCCCCAGCCCTGGTCAGGTCCTGCCAGCAGTGGCACCACTCCATGCCCTGCTGCTACTCACATCTTGCAAACAGGTGCTGGGGATTCAAGGGGTGCTCCTCCTCTGCCACCAGCTTCCCACGGGCTCTGACACGGTCCCGAGGAGCCAAAAGAAAAGTCTGCACCTGGTAGTGGGGCCAGACCCCACCAGCAGCAGCATTTGGGACCTGCCTTGCCCCAGCCCAGGGCTGCCCTAATGTTGGAGCACATCTGGGTGCCAAGGTGGCCAATGTGGCTTCTCACAGTCCCAGGTCAGGACAGGCTGAGGGAGGAGCTGCATGTCCCTGTTCAGGGGCAGACACGTATGTCCATGTTTAGAGACAGGAGCTGTGTCCATGTTTAGGGACAGGAGCTGTTTGTCTGTGTTTAGGGACAGGAGCTGTGTGTCCGTGTTCACGGGCAGGAGTCATGTGTCCATGTTCAGGGGCAAGAGCTGTGTGTCCATGTTTGGGAGCAGGACTCATGTCTGCGTTCCAGCTGTGCCAGGGCAGCGGCACAGCAGGACTGTCCCTGCGTGACGCAGCCCCAAGCAGCAGGGTGACCACAGCAGCTGCGTGGCAGCACTGTGAGGACCCTGCCACAGGCAGCCAGCAGCGCTCACCCTGTGGAGCCAAGGCAGTGGCTGCAGCAGGGGCTGTGTGAGTGCCACAGGACAGGAGCCAGGGGTGCAGACTTGTGCCATGAGCACATCCACCGTGTGTAGCCTCAGGCTGGAAACCAGCTGTGCCACAGCGCTTCTCAGAGAGCCTGCAGAGCCAGGACAAGCCCCATGGGGCACAACTAACAAACAAAGCCCCACGGGCCCTCTCCCAGCCCCAGCTGAGGTGCCACAACTTCCTGGGGGTCTGTAGGTGGGCAGCAGCAGGGCATGGGGCAGCACTGCCCAACCCTGAGGCAGCTGGGACCACATGCTGGGCACACACAGAGGTGCTTTCACAAGAGATGACCAGAGCAGAGATCCTGCACCTTTGTGTGTCCAGTCAGCCCTGCCTCTGAGACAGGGAGTGACACAGGTGTGGCACAGTGTCCCAGCTCCCTTGGCCTGTTCTCACCAAGGTATGGCACCAGCACACTCCACTACAGCACCTGCACCCTGTGCCCACCCACGGGTACCTGCCTTGCCAGTGGGTGCAGACAGGCACAGCACTGGACCTCACAAAACCCTGTGGAGATCCATCCAGCCTGGCAGGTGAGGATACTGCACAAGCTGGCAGGCTGTGCCAGGTCCAGCATAGGTGGCAAGTGGGACCCCCCAACTTGGGAAGGGTTTTACAGCCCTGGTGAGCTGGGGGTCAGCTCTGCAACCTCGTGAAGAACTTCACAGCATCCAGTGACCAGCAGCACAGCAGAGTGTGGTGACAGTCTCTCTCTCTCTCCTCTCCATCCCCAGTTCCAATATGCCCTTGGTGAGTTCTTTCAGGTCTTGGTCATTTCCCTTTGGCACTGAAGCTGCACCTACCAGGGGTTTGCACTGTGTTGCTGAGGCCATCCTGACCAGACTCGCTCCTGAATCTCCTCTGCAGCTGCACTCAGAACTCTGAGCCACTCTGGACCACTCTGCAAAGGAATTGGGCGGTGGTCAGGAGGAGCTCATGACCCTTCCCAGGTGCCAGCCAGCAAGAGATTATTTCTCTCCTGCCCATGTGCAGCTACTGGGGAGCTGCTCTGTGAGTCGTCATCAGGTCAACCAAGCACCTGAGCTAGTCCTGGAGCTGCTGGCTAATGTAGAGCACTAGCACCGTGTTGTGGGCCATCACCTCTTCATACAAGTCCCTTGTCAGGGAATGTTGAGAATCAGCTTTGTTGCACTGAATGAATAAACAGCCTGTGGGATGCAATCTCTGCTCCTTTTCCAGTTCTTTAAGAACTACTGTCCAGGTAGATGGCTGGGCAGGTCTGGGTAGGGAAAATTCCCTTGTAAGTGCTGAAACTGCCTTCCTGAGGGCAAAATAAGTCTTGTTTGTATGAATGTGCGTAAAAACACATATAGAAGTAAATGCATGTCCATGGATATACACATCTCTGTGTGTCTGCATCTGTATCTTATTACTGTGCATGGGTGGGTGGGTGTGTACACATGCACATACATGTTCAATGTCTGTGTTTGGGTACCCACATGACAGTTACTCCCCCCATCAGTTCCTATCCCAGGACACAGGAAACAGGCAGAAGCTGGTAGATGTGAAATTCCAAATAGATACAGGGGTAAAACCATACTAGGATGGTTGTTGGACATTGGCATTGGGGCCCAAAGAGGAGAGATTGCCCATCCCTGAAGATACTGGAAGTCAGATGAACAAGTTCCTCTAATGAGGACTAGCTTTGAGCAGGTGTTGGAGCGGAGACCTCCCGAGGTCCCACCCAGATGTGCAGGGTCACACAGGGTTACTCTTTACTGCACAGTTTTTCATTGTGGCCCTCTTCCTTCCACCCACCCCAGTCTGACTCAACATGCAGAGCTCCAGCTCGTGGGGGCCCCTGCAGCTCTCCCATTTGGGGAGGGGCTGCAGCTCTCGGTGCAGGGAGTGCAGCACTGTCAATGGGGTGCGCAGTGCAGGCAGGGCCGTGCCCCATGCTCACTGTGAAGGGCAAGCAGTGCTGTGCACCACACTCACCGTGCCTTGCTCTCCGCTGTGCAGGAGGCACCAGAGCCGTCGCAGTGCTCCAGGTTCACGGGGAGCTCTGCTCTGCTCTGCATGGTGCCAGGAGCGCTCTGCTGCTCTGCAGCTCTCTCCAGCAGCACTGGTGACAGCATGAGTCTGTCACCTACAGTAGCACCAGACCGAGCAGCACCTCTGCAGCTCTTGTGGGGATTTTAACATGGCTGTTAAAGGGTGGCAGTGTTTACGGGCTCTGGGACTGGTCTAATGCGACAACAAAAAAAAGCCAAAACCCAAATAACTTCCAAGCAGCTGAAAGCTCCAGGTCTTGGATCCATCTCAGTGGCAGCTGATGGATGAGCGTGTAGAGGAGCAGGGATGCTCTGTACATGGAGTTCAGGTGGGCAATGGCCTGCATAGTGTGGGGGGTGGGTTAAGGACACAATAAACTCTTGCTGTCACTGGAGCAGGACTTATCAAAGTAGCGTCATCCAGAAATGCTCAGTGAGAGTAAGGGAGTTCTTCAACCCTAAAATAAAACTTAACTCCTTTCTTTGTCACTGCCCTGCCCCTGGAGCTGTGGACACTTTCCAGAGTGTTGTGATTAACATGCACTGCTGTGCCGTGCTTGGCTGCAGTGACACAGACCCCTCATGTGGACACATTTGTAGTGGCAGAGCCCTGCTTGTAGCTGCAGAATGGCTTTACCCTCCCCTCCCATCCCACCTGGCCAGAGGCGTGTGCACCATTTCATGTGCAGGAGCTGCTGGAGTCACTGCAAATGGCTGTGTCCCCTTTGCAGCTGTGTAGCACAGGGAAATTCAGTCTCTGTCTCAGACCAACC
This sequence comes from Chiroxiphia lanceolata, assembly GCF_009829145.1. Classification (NCBI taxonomy): domain Eukaryota; kingdom Metazoa; phylum Chordata; class Aves; order Passeriformes; family Pipridae; genus Chiroxiphia; species Chiroxiphia lanceolata. The sequence continues at coordinate 156,202,088 of NC_045637.1, forward strand.
CCCACTCAGGGAGGGAGAAGTGGGGAATACCTGAGCTGGGGGTCTCAGGTGCAGGCAGCTCTATCCCAGCATGTTGAAAAGGGACCTGGCAGTTTTCCTGAGGGCAGGGCAGTGGGGGCTGCCAGAGGACATTTACCTCCCCTGATCCAGAGCAAATGCCAGCAGATGTTGGAACCTGAGCAGACCAAACCCACGCTGGGGATGCTGTGAGCAACACCAGGCCAGGCAGTTCCAGGTTGGTGGTGCAGGGACAGAGACAGAAGGTGTCCTGTGATGGAAGTCAGCTGTGCTCAAAACTGTCTTGGGATCTGCAGCAAACATCTCTGTGGAAAGAGGCACCCACCAAGGCCATCCAGGAGCATGGCTTTGTCCGAACAGTTGCTCTGCTCTCAGCTGCCCCCACACAGGCCAGCTGGAGCCAGTGGCTGACAGGCAGGGACAGCCACCCTAATGCTCTGAGGTGCCAGGCTGCTGCAGGACGGCTCAGTGGTACAGGCTGAGCATGGGCTCCACACTCCAGGTAAACAGAATGTACCTGCCAAAGAGGGAAGGGCCATGGGGAGGGAGCACTTCCTCCTCCTGGCAGAACTGTGCCCCAGCCCTTGCTGTGGCATCAGGGAGGACACCCAGGAAGATGAATTTGGCTCTGGCTCTCAGAGATGTTTCTTGCTCTCCCAGGCTGTGTCTCCCAGGGAAGGTGACAATGACCAGCTGGACCCTGTTTGACCCAAACTCCCCACCAAACCCTGGAGCAATTAGAGCCCCAGCAGCACCTTGGAGAGAGCCTTGCAATGGGTGTTGCTACCACAGCACAGGTGCAGGAGCTCCTTTGCCCCTGGACTCGCTGATGTTCATCAAACCAGGGCAGAGACTCCCACGGCTGGACACCTGGGGAATGGTGGAACCACACGGCCCTTGTGCTGTTGACTTGGTGTGCAGCTGTGCCCATGTCAACTGGATCTTCATAGGGTTCTGGGATCGGGCTCAGTGTCTGAGATTGCTGGTGGCAGAAGCAGCATCTCATGTGGTAGCTCTCAAGAGCAGAGAATTCCACCCTGGCTGGCTTGGATGTGTGAGCCCCTTTCATTGTTGCTCCCGTTCCTGGGCCTGGGCACCAGGGAAGCAGCTGTCCCAGATCAGGGCAGGACCCGCAGCCGTGTTGGGAATCTGGGGCACTGCACACCTTCCCCCACCCTGGGGTGAGCTGCGGAGGCGACCCCGACCCAGTCCCGGCCCCAGCCCCAGCCCCGGCCCCGGCCCCACTGGCGGGAAGGCGGACCTGGAGATGCTCCCGGGCGCTTTCCGGCCCTTCCTCTCCCCTTCTCCCTCCTGTGTCTCGGTACTGGCACTGCACCGGGTGCGATAAAGCCCGCAAGACCACCGCTGCTCCCCTCAGAGCCGCCGGCTCCGTCGGCCCCGGTACCGACACTGGCCGAGGGACCGGTGAGCCCCGGAGCCTCCCGCCCTCGCCGGCCGCCCTCCCAGGCCTCCGCGGCCGCCCCTCGGGGTCGGCCCGCTGCCCGTGCTCCTGCCCCTGTTCCTTTCCCTGCCCATGTCGCCCGTCCCTGTCCCTGTTCCCGTCCCTCTCCCTTCTCCGCCTCCCTTCTCCGCCCCCGTGGGGCCGGGGCCGCGGGCCCGCATCCCTGCAGCGAGGAAGAACGTGGCCTCGCTCCATAGAAAATAATTTATTGAAATCACAGCTATACATGGGCGGGCGCCCAAGGCAGCGCGGCCCCGGCCCGGCTCGGCCCAGCCCGGCCTGGCTCAGCCCGGCGCGGCGGGCGGGGGGCCCGGCGGCGGGGCAGCCGCACTCCCCACGGCACGGACAGACGGACACGCTGCCGTATGTACAGAGTTTACACGGAATAAATAAGGGACATGTACAGAGGAGTGGGAGCGGGCGCCCGGGCTCCCCGGCGCCCGCCCCGGGGTCCGGGAGCCCCGCCGGGCTCAAGGCCGGGCGCCCTGCTCGATCTGCTGGTGCTGGCTGCGCACGGCGAAGCGGTTGACGTGCACCGGGATGGGCACCACGATCTTGGGGTTGCGGACGGGCTCTCCCGAGCGGTTGCTGACGTTGCCGGCTTTGATGCGTTTCCACTTGGCGCGGCGGTTTTGGAACCAGATCTTCACCTGCACCTCGCTCAGCTTCAGGGCGTGCGCGATCTGCGAGCGCTCCGTCAGGCTCAGGTACTTCTTGCAGTGGAACTCCTTCTCCAGCTCCAGCAGCTGCTCGCTGGTGAAGGCCGTGCGGCGCCGGCGGCTCTTCCCGGCCCCGGAGCCCGGCGGGGGCTGCTCGGCGGCGGGGCCGCCTTTGCCCTTGCCCTTAGCGCCCAGCGCGGTGCTGGCGGCCGCCCCGTCCAGGAAGGGCTCCTCCTCGCTCTCGCCCGCCGAGCTCTCCTCCTCCCGCTCGCTGCACGGCGTCGCCGCCGACTTCACCTCCAGCTTCTCCTCGTCCGAGCTGTACGCCTTCCCGTCTGCGGGGCACACAGCGTCAGCGCCCGCCGGCTCGGCCCCCGCCCCGCCCCGTCCCTCCGCGCCCAGAGCCCCCGCAGCCGCGGAGGAGGCCTCCCCCCGCTCCCTCGGCGGGCGGCTGCAGCTGCTCCCACAGCCCCGGACCCCTCCATCACCGCGTCCCGCAGCTCCGGGGAGGCCGAAACGGTGGTCCCAGCCCCAGCAGCAGCCCCGCACCGGGCTCTGCCGCGGGCAGCGCCAGCTGCTCCAGTCCGGGACCCCAATGCCCTGCTCCCCGCAGCCTGCTCGGCTCCGAGGGGCAGCACCCACAGACCCGGCGGGCACACTGGGGTCTGACCTCCACAGCAGTTGCCCCATCCCCATCCCACAGCCCAGCCGTAGCAGCACAACAGTCTTGGTCCAGCAGAGCACGTCACAACCCTTAAAGGGCTTGTCTGAACCTCCACATTGGAAAGAACATCCATACCTTGCCCCTCAGGTCAGCCCTCCCTGTCCCTTCCCACTGCACCAGACCATTGATTCTGTTCAGCAAGAAGCCAGCCAAGAGGAGCTAAAGGACTGTCCAGAGTATCCAGAGCCAACAAACTTCCTTACTCTACAGGACGTGGGGTGTCCCACTGCTGGCTCTCTCTCCTTAATCCCAGGACCCACCAGTGGCTCTCTGTGCAGCCAGAGAACAAGGGGCTGAGAAATCTGATGCTCAGGGCTCAGCTTCCCCCAGCAATGTGCAGAGGGGCAGGACAGAGCCTGCCAACATCACACAAGAGACAGCACCTCATCCCAGGCCACTGGACAGGATGCAGTGCTTAGACCACTGTAGACACCTCTCCCATGCTGCGAGGATATTGATAAAGTACAAGGTTATGAATCTTCTCCTCACAAGCTTCTTCTGTCCCAAACTGCCGACGGAACAATTAAAGAGCCATGGAGCAAGGGAGGACATGGGGGGAGACGGGGGAGGAAAGAGGTCTGGAAGGTGGTCACTTCCATGGTAGAAGGGCTCAAACAAAGTGAGAAGGTGTCCCAAGTCACAGCCAGGGGTCATGAAGGGAGGACCCACGGCTATGCACAAACAGGTGAGGAAGCTTTTCTGTCATGCTGAGGCTAGAGGAGATGAGAAAATTCTTCAAGTGTGACCCAAGAGCATGAATCGCTGCCAGAAGGAGCCAGTCCTGAAGCACTCCCACTCAGTATAAGCCAACATGCAGAAGAAGAAGCAGCAACTCTTCAAACTTCTAAGCAGTGTCCAGGTACTGGCACATGCAACCCAGGCCACTGGATCTCTGGCCACCTCACCTCATCTCAGTGGGAAAGGCAAAACAGCCCTCAGAAGCCTGACAGGGCAGGGTTCAAATACACAAACAGCTACTACAAGAGACTATTTGAGCCCTGAAGACATTGCTGGGAGTCTGGTGACGGTGTGAGAGCCCCCATTTCCCTTGTCAGTCCTGCAGCAAGTCTATGGCTTCCTGAGAGCAGGTGGCCAGTTTTGGAGATTTGGATTCATCTGCCTGCTCCTACTGCTTTGTATAGTGGGAAGAACAATTTGATCTCTGTCCTGCTGCAGAAGAACAGACAGTGACCTCTTTCTTCCTGAGGGTTGGGGATGGGGATGAAGACACCTCCCATATGCATAGTGCATAAGGACCCAGAGAATTTGTGCTGGCCGGGCTGGGGATTAGGAGCAGGTGGCAAGGAGCATTTTGGCTGCGAGCACTTTGCTGAAGAAAAGGAGAGCTTTCACTTCTGTGTACCATCTCCATCCCATGGAGCACGGGGCCTGACAAAGTAAGAGAGCTCTTATGCGGAAATCATTGTCTTCCCCAAGAGCTCTCATAGGTCCTGCCCCAGCACTGCAATTCCCCAGGGATGGAGGATGGCATCCCAGCAGCCACACCAGCAAACAGTGCTGATGAGGCAGGTTGCTCCTGTCAGCCCAAGCTGTGCCCAGGAGACTGGAAGAAAGCTGAGCTACCACTGCAACATGACAATTTGTAAAACAGGTGCTATGTCTGGATACTCTCTTCTTAACCAGACCTCAAATTTTGAACAGTCTCTAACACTCTCACATTTGTGTCTTATAAAAGGGCTGGGTTTGCAGTAAGAAACTTGGAACTATTTGATGACAGAGTCTAAACCAGATGTTTTCACAAAGAAAATTGGTATATTGGTTTGTTAGTCACCTACTGTCTCCCCAGCGAGGAAGGAATGGAGGCAGAGGATCCCACACATAGTGTAGGGGGTGTACACTGAGGTTTCCAAGGCCTTTGAACAGGAAATGAAATTGTCATGAAGCAAAGCATCGTGACTGAAAAATCAACAAGAAGCAGTAGATGAAGAGTAGAGCTGACCCTCTGGTTTGCTCTTCACAAAGTCCCAGCTGTTCATTGATCCAAGGAAAGACATTGAAGAGGGCCTGAAGGAGGTCACAAAAATGCTCTGAGGGCTGGAGCACTTCTGCTATGAGGACAGGCTGAGAGAGTCGGGGTTTTTCTCTCTGGAGAAGAGAAGGCTCCAGGGAGACATTATTGCAGCCTTTCTGTACTTAAAGGGGACTTATACAAAAGACACAGAGAGGCTTTTAACAGGTCCTGCTGCAATAGGACAAGGGGTTTGATGGTTTTGAACTCAAAGACGGTTGATTTAGATGAGATATAAAGAAGAAATATTTCACAGTGAGTGTGGTGAAACACTGGCCCGGGTTGCCCAGACAAGTGGTGGATGCCACATCCCCTGCAACATTTGAGGCCAGGTCAGACAGGGCTCTGAGCAACCTGATCTAGTTGAAGATTTCCCTGCCCATGGTCTTTAAAGGCCCCTGCCAACCCAAACCATTCTGTGGTGCTGTGATTATGGATGTGGAAAGCATGGTGAGAAGAGTTGGGTGTTGCAGGAGACAAAGCTATTCAAACAGGATCAGGGAAACCTGGATCAGGAATTGGTGTTGTGACAGCCAGAAGAGCCTCGTGTTGGTAAGCGTGCGAGGAAACAACAGAAACTCCTCCTGCTCCCGACTGAATGTGCAGTCACTACATCAACCCAAGAGAGGGTCTCAGACCACAGCCTAGATCTCAGAGGAGACCTGCACAGCTCAGGAACAAACCTGCTCTCAGGAGAGCTGTGGAGAGCTGAGTGTTGAGCACCCTTATCCCAGGGGTCATGCTCTTTGTTGCACCTGTAGTAACAAACCAGACTCCAAGCTTTGCTGCTTCTCACCACTACTTTCCCTACATGTCTGTACCCACTCAAGAAGGGTGGCAACAACTGGAGGCGAGTTTGAAACCTAGAGGATGCAGAGAGAGGCCCTAAAATAGGGCATTGACCTCTTTGGCTGATCTGGCAAGCAACTGATCTTGTGTTCATAGACACCTGCAATGGAGATACTAACAGAGCCCAGGGACAGAAGTATAAGTCTGCGTATAAGTCAGTTGATGTCAGTAAAACAGACAAAAGGAGGCATTTATTCTTTACATGGTTCTTCCACAGATAAGAGATCTGTGGAACACCTTGTCTTGGGATGTGGCTGATGCCAGGGTTATCATTCCTTTCTGGTGGGCTCCAGGGGAGATTAAATAAAGTCACAGAAAACAAATTGGTCGAAGTTTACTAAATATACAGAAACAACACCTGTTTCAAGAAGCCCCTGACGTGCAGATTCTTGGATATGAGGAAAGTGTCATTTTAGAATTGAGCATTGCACAGATTGTGCTCTCTTGCTCTTGCCTGGACAATTGCTTTTGGCCAGGGCCACAGACAGGATGTGAGCACAAACTGCATTATAGACGGTTTTTGATGACTCCTTTTGACACAAATCATCTTTCTCTTTCCTAATATCGGAAAGAGCCCACAGCAATCTGAGATGGTTAGTAAAACAGACCCTACTGTCCATCTCTGACACAGTCAGGAGAAATATTAAGTATAGGAGAAGGTGGCCACATTTGGCCAGACAAATCCTCTCGGATCTGGGCAGAGCAGCCCACAGAGTTGGGTCCACATGGGCACATGCCTATGCAGAAAGACAAGCATCCTTCATGGCTCTGGAGCAAGCACAGTGCTCAGAGGCAGCAGGGAATGAGTTGGTAATAAGACATCTTCCTTTCCATATGAGCCAGTTGCAACCGGAGAAGTCTTAGAGGTAGAATTTCTTGGATTCAGAAGTGGCCACTCTCTGGGACAGTTTGTCTGAGTCTCGTGGGGGGAGGGAACATGTTGGGCTCGGCTACGGAGGAGCCACGGAGGGAGATCAAGCACAATGCAGTTCATCTGCCCACAGACTGGGAAGATGAAGTCGTATGGACAGGTGGCTTTGGCCAGGGCAGCGCTGCCCTCGAGGAGACTTTCACAATAAAAATGAGATCACATTGGGTTTTTAATGCAGCACGGAGGCTGGGGAGCACCAGATGTGCACCAATGCCCTAATAACCCACAAAGGCAATGGGGAGGCAGAATGCCGCCATTGTCCTATGTGAGGGGTGAGGTTCAAGGGATACCTGAGCGAGGAAAATGCTCTTCTGAGGGAGGAACCAGGCAGGACAAAGGAGATGCCTGGGCTTATCCAGGATAGACTAAAAGGAGGATGGAGAACAAACAGCCGAGCAGTGCGAGAAGCAGCAGAGACTTTGCAGCATGCAACCATGCCAAGAAGCCTGCGAGACAAAGGTGGATCTCAGGAGTGATCAGGACAGGCCACGCCGGAGAAGCAGCAGCTGGCTTGTCTGGGTCTCGCCGCAGGGACGCCTCACGCCCCACGCTGCAGGAGCCGAGGGGGAAGAGCCGAGCGCTGGACCCGTCTGAGAAATATGGAGCAACAAGTCCCCGAGGCCGGTGGAGGCGCACTCGGGGAGCGGCCGCAGCGCACAAAGGTGAGGACCCCGATGGGAGCTGCCCCCAGCTGCAGTGGGGGGTCCCGGGAGCAGCGCTGCCGTCTGCCCGCGACGTCGGGCTGAGCAGGTGCCGACGCGGCGCTCGGCGGGCAGAGCAGCGGGCAGAGCAGCGGGCAGAGCAGCGGGCACGGCAGCGGGCACGGCAGCGGGCAGAGCAGCGGGCACGGCAGCGGGCAGAGCAGCGGGCAGAGCAGCGGGCACGGCAGCGGGCACGGCAGCGGGCAGAGCAGCGGGCACGGCAGTGGGCAGAGCAGCGGGCAGAGCAGCGGGCAGAGCAGCGGGCACGGCAGCGGACACGGCAGCGGGCAGAGCAGCGGGCAGAGCAGCGGGCACGGCGGCCGGGACGGAGGGGAGCAGGGCTGCGGGGGCCGCCTCAGCGCGGGACCTGCCCCGCCACGGCCCCAGCGGGGCGGGGTCGGAGGGCACTTGGAGCGCCGGTAGCCGCCACACGGCGACGCCGGGAGGCACCGGCCCCGAACGCGGCATCGTGCTGGGGACTAGAGGCGGCCCCGCGCCGAGCCGAGCGGGACCGGGTCCCGAACGGGGACCGGGATCAGGAGCGGGACGGACGGGGAGGGCTGCGGGCCGCCCTGCGGGCCGGGCCGGGCCGCGCCCCGTCGCCTTCCACCTCGCTCGCCCCGGGCCGGGTGCCAGGACCTCGGAGAGCTCCGCGCCGCCGGCCCGGCCGCGGCTCCGGGCCGCGCTGGCCGCTCTGGCCCTGCCGGGCGGCCCATGGCACGCCGTGGCAGCCCCTCCGACCGGCCGCGCTCCCCCCACTCCTGCGCCACGGCCCGGCCGAGGCGAGCAGAGTCCGCAAAAGCTGCGGGCGCTGCGGAGCCGGCCCGGGACGGCAGGGAACTGTCCCTGTCCTCCCGTCTCGGCCCGACGGGACGGACAGGGAGCGCAGCCGCGGGCAGGTCCAGCCGTCGAGGCCGTAGCGACCCCGCCGTCCTGCCCGCTGCGCCCCGGCCCTCAGCGCCCGCGGCTCCGTGGCTCCCGTCCTGGCGAGCTCGGGCTCTGCGGGTCCGCCATCCCCAGGAGCCGCCGGCGCGGCGGGGAGAGACCGGTCAGGGTCCTCTCGGGGCTGTGGGGGTCCGGGAGAGGCTGGCCGGCCTCTCTCCGCCGGACGGGGCGGGCCCGCGCCACTCTTACCTGCCAGGCCGGGGAAGGGGTCCGGAAAGTGCAGCGGCGGCTCGGGCGGCCCCTTGTCGCGGCCCGGGGGCAGCTCCTCCGCCTCCAGGCCCTCGGCGCCTCGCCGGCAGCCGGCGTCGGGGGTGGCGCGCGGCGGGGGCAGCTCCTGGGGCGGGTAGAAGCCGTCGGGGGGCTCGGAGAAGCTGGGCAGGGCGGTGGTGAGCGCCACCATGGAGGGCACTGCCTGGCCCAGGCTGGCGCAGAAGGTGTTGGTGAGGCGGCCGGCGAAGGAGGCGAGCGGGGCAAGCGGCGGCAGCCCCGACTGCAGCGGGGCGTGGGACAGCGCCTGCGGCAGCACCAGCGGCCGGTACGGCATGAACATGGGGTACCCGGTGTAGAGCAGGTGCCCGGAGCGCGGCGGCGGCGTCCCGATGAGCGAATCGATGGAGAAGGCGGTCCCCTGGCCGCCGGGTCTCTGCATGGCGAGCGGGCGCCGCCGGCTCAACCGGCACCAACTTTCCGGCGAGCTCGGGCCGCCGCCAACTCGCCGCGATCCCTCCGCCGCCCCCGGGCCCCGCCGCCGCCGCGGCCCCGGCCCGCGCCCGCCGCCTCCGGTGGGCTCCGGCGCCCAGCGAGAGCTGCCGCCCGTCCGCCCGCTCGCTGTCTCGGCGCGGCGGAGTGAGGCGCGCTCGGAGCCGCCCGCCCGCCCCGCCGCGGGGGGGCCGGGCCGGGCCGGCGAGGGGAGGGGGAGGAGGGAGGGGAGGCGGGCGGGGGTGTCGCCCTCTGCTCTCATCCATCTTCCGCACATCACGGTCGAGTTCCTCCTTCAGCGCCCGCTCCGCCGGGGCAAAGCGCCCCGCTCCCCCGGCGCGGCCGGCCCCTGGGAAGGCGCCTCCCCCTCCCGCCTCATCAGCTGTTATTAATGGTGATTGATGATTAGCAATTACGGGGCCAGCACAAGGGTGCTTTTGTGGGGACGGGACGGGGCCGCGTCGCTCGGCACAGCCCTCCGCGGGATCACGGACGGGACGAGCCGGCCCCGCAATCGGCCCGGCCCGGGCCAGCGCTCTCGGCGGCCGAGCCCGAAGGGAGCGGTCAGGGGACGGCGGCGACGGGCGGGCTCCAGTGCCCCGACGGACTGGCCCTGGCCAGGTACCGGCCCCGTCGCGCTGCGGCCGTGCCGTGCCGTGCCGTGCTCTGCCCGCAGACCCGCCCGCAGACCCGCGGGGCCCGCCCGGCCAGGGCTCCGACTGCCTCTTTCCCAGCCCAGGAGTCTCTGTGGGCTCGGAGCGGGATCTCCGTGAGACCGGCGGGCTCGGGCGCCGCGGGGCCGGGGGAGACCGCGGGACCGCCCGCAGACGCACTCGGGCCGTGGTGGGAAGGGAGAGGGCTGAAATCCGAAAGGGGCCCCCTCGTCCCCCCTTGTTGCTCCCCAGAGGCCCCGGCGCCGCACCCCGCGGGGTGGTCCCGGTGCTCGGCACGGCGGGCAGGAGCGGGCATGCGGCGCGGAGCGGGGCCGGGGGCGGATGTCCCGGCCCCGGCGGTCCCCCGGCCCCGCTGAGCAGCACAGAGCCCGGGGCTCGACCCCCCGCACTCCGAGCGCCATACGCGTTCCCCGGGTGGCGGCCGGTGGCCCTGGTGTGCATCGCTCCGTCTGCAGAGCAAGCGAGACCCGTGTGAGCCGAAAGCTCCTGGAGCTGCGGCGAGAGCTCTGCGGCTCCGCTACGCTCTGTGTGTTCGGGGAACATCGCCTGCCCCTTGTGGGGAGTCTCCACGCTAAAGCAGAGGACTTCTCCCCCCAGCTCAACATTTAGGTTGTGCTCCTGTCTACAGGGAGCTGCTCACCGGGCCTGCAATATGCTGAGCATCAGACAAACTAAAGCCCTGCTTCAGAAAAGCATCGGGATTGCTACGTAAAGCACTTGGATGCTGAGAAATGCCACAGCTGAAGTCGTGTCTGTGCTCACTCTGACTGTATTTTCAGTGGCACAGTGACACGCCAGACCTCCATCTCTCACCTAGAGGTATTCCTCTTTTCAGGCCCCCTGTGTTTTCCTGCCTGCACTCCCCCTTTGACCAGGGATGCAGTACCTCTGGCTGCTTAGCTACCCAGTGTCCCTGGTGGCATTACTATCTGTATGAACACATGGATTTCTAAACCATCACCTTCTGCTCTGTCCCTGAGGAGATCTGGAACACCACTTTGCTGCAGTCCTGAAGCACGTGTTTTGTGTGGGACATGAAAGCCCGGCCATGGAGCTGGACACTTGGATCCTGTGTGGAGTGTGTAAGTTAGGCAAAGTGGGTCCACCAGGTACTCAGCCTTCCTCCACTAAACAGGCACAGTCTAACTCCCCAGGGCCCAGCTATGACATCACAGAGCCTCCTTTTTCTTTCATGTCTTTTGTGCCTTTCTCTGTGGCACATCCTTGCAGTCCCAAGGAAATATCCCTCTGCAGTGAGAACTGCCCTGCCGCCAGCCAGGGAAACAGGTGTGGAAAAGTCAATGGTAAAATAATCATCCAAACTCAAATACTGAATCCTAAAATTGAGGCCCACTGGATCCCTGTCACCACTGATGCAAACACCTCCCACCCTTGGATCACTAAGGGAGAGAGAGATGCCTGTGTTTACAGGACATCAACCAGTCAGTCCCTAGTCCAGGAAGAGGGCCCAGATTCCAGGCTGGGAAGGAAGCTGGCAGTGACGAGCATTTGGATGGATCCCACCACAGGGATCAGTTGTGATACAAGGGACATGGTCCAGGTCTGCAGGTCAGCATCCATATTCTGTCTGTCCTTGGCCCAGCTCTTCTAGCGTGTTTGTGGGAAGGGGACCTTTGGGTTGGAGTCATCTTCATGCACACAGTTTTGGTCCATTCCCTGCTATCACTAGACCATGGAGAAAGGGAAAGAATAGCCATGTGTTACTGGATCTCATGACTGCGCCTGAAGAGGCCCAAATCCAGGCTATGCAAACAGCTTCCTGACTCCTGAGCAATGGAAATTTGATCATTTGTTCAATGAACCTTTCCTACGTAACCTTCAACCTACACCTCACACCCTCAGATAGGTTAGCAAGATATTTGAGAGCAACAGGAAACTGCTCTACTCTGTGACCTTGCGGAGAAACTGAACGAGCTGGGGTGATGTGTCTCCCACGAGGGAGGATGGTGCCTTTGCCATCAGCAGCAGGTCCTGCCTAAAGCCTGGAGCACAAACTCCATACTGACTTCTACATATCAATATCTGGCACCCAGTAAGTCCCTCCCTGTGTCTCCAAGACTGGGCTTCTGCTTACCTCATCATACACTTGCATTACCTGCAGCCCCTGTCTCCCTTCAAACATTCAATCTCTGTTCCATGCTGGGAGCAGCAAGGAAAGACTGCTTCCAGAGGGGTGGGAAGCCAGGCAGCAAGGGCTTGCAGTCCACAGGGTGAAGTCCACAGGACCTGAGGAAGGTGAGCAGAGCAGATCTGATGACAGACAGGTGCACCATTTGAGTAAGCCCTCATCCCAGAGGGCTGAACCCCCGTGAGGGGCGAATGTACTCAGGGTCCAACAGCTTACTCCACTCTGGTTTACTTTGTCTCATCAGACTTTGTAGTAAAGAACGAAAGAAACTCATATGCCAAATCACGAAGCCAAGACTCAGATAAGGAAAGGTTGAAGGACTGCAGAAAAAATTAAAAAGTTGCAAAATAGAGCAAAGATTGTGCTGCTGTATTCCAAGGTGTACATGGAATGGGACAGGGCTCCCACACCCACCATCCTTGCAGGGTGAGCCAACTCAGAGTGAGGGTTCAGGTTGCACATGATAACTCTGTTACTCCTTGGACCTCCCCAGGCTTTCCCAGTTTCTGTAACTTCTGTCTAATCTTCCATAGCTTCTTGCTGTCTAGTGAAATGCAGTTTCCATAGCTTCCACTTGAGGCTCAGACCTCCACTGCTCAGTTTGCTCCCTGGACATCTCTCCCTCTCCACACACCTTCCCTGCAGGAAGTCCCTCACTTCTGGTTTATCAGGCTCCATCCCTCCCTTGCAAAGAGCCAGTGCATTCCCCTAATGTGCCTTAATATACACCATCCAACATGCCAGGTACAGCAGAAATATTAACTGTGTGTGCAATTGTAAAGCCCCTGGTCTCATTGCACTCTCAACTCTTGACAGAGACCTCTCAGGACCTCACTGGGTACATTATCAGACATTAAGCTAAGAAAGAATCTCAGGGGCACACCTACTCTTTCCTTCTGTTTTGAGGTTGCTGGGTCATGCCTTGTGTTTTTCAGCCTCAGCCTGGTTCTGAGTCTCACCAGGCTGGACCCAAATTCAAGTCCAGTCTCTGCCAGCAGCACCTTCAGCAATCACAGACCAGCCTGGCCCATCTCATCCTCCATCATGCCACTGCCTCTGTCCTCAGTCTGCCTTTGTTTTCAATCCCTCTTCTCTGGTTTCTGCATTAGAACTGCTGAAGCTTTTTCCTCCTCCTCCTCTTTGCCGTTCCTTGCTGCAGACACATGATCATGGACGAGTCTATTTGCCTGTTTTTCTGGAGTCAGTAGGCAAGACTGGAAAGTGTCCTGCTCAACACTTGACACTTGGGACACAGTGTCTGTGCTGAAGACCGTGCATGATCTGTCTGGCTAGCACAGTGGATCTGCCCTAACTGCAATCTGCTCAGCATAGACAGAGGCTTCTTAGGAGAAAACCATCAGCCTCTAAAAATGTCCTTGCTTGGAAAACAAAAGGGGGATCCTCAGAGGCTGGTAATTTGGGAAAAGTTGATCCTAGGCTACTGGGTAGAAAAAGAACCATCTGGGCCAGCTCTCCTCTCTGAGGTGAGGAGTCTAGAGCGTATTCCTGGTGTACTGGCTGTTGGCCAGGGAGAGGCCAATTAATTTTTGCTGTATCTGTAATGGGAAAAGTTCTGAGACAGACACAGAGCATGGTAACCACAACTGCTACAGTTAAAATGTAATGACTGACTGGCAAATGAAAGCAGGTCTTCCTAATGGAAACTGCTATGCAGCCTTAACTTTATGCCTCTACCTGCTCCACTTACGATCTCTGCATGGAATCTAGCACAACAGGACTAAATCTAGTCACAGCCTCGAGGCATTCCTGCAATATAGCTGCTAAACATATTAAAAGCAAGCGTAACGTTGCAAAATTATTTACTCAAAGTATGGGAAATCTAGAGATTAGTCTGGCTATGGCCATGATGCTGTTTGACTGAAGCTGGGCTCCTGCCAGGCACAGACTCTGCTATTGGATGTGCCCATGACATGGTCCATCAGACCCTGCAGCCACACACAGCCTGGGGTGGGCAAGAGCTCACAGGCAAGGAGCACCCAGGAGGCCCCAGGTGGCCTCTGCAAACATGGTCCCACAGGCTTTCCCTGACTGCAGAGCTGCCCCATGTGCTTCTGTCTTCAGCTTCCGACAGCAAAACCTGTCGCAGTCATCTATAGTGGCTATGGAAACCTGCACTCACACCTGGGGAACACATTTCAGAAGCAGACCTGGCAGAGCCATACCTGGAGCAGTAGGATCCCAGGATCTTCATTAGCAGCAGCAAGAGCAGTCCCAGGTGGATGGGTTTGCTGTTGACAAGATCTCAGAGGAGAAATTTTCATTCCTGTAGTCTTGGACAAGGTAGGATCCTTTGACATACCTCTTTAAGGATTATTCTGCTTAGGAGAGCCAAGCCATCCCTCAGTCCTGGGTTTGGATCCTGCTCTGGGAAAGCGATATCAGCCAAACTCTTCAGATAATTTATGGGGCTCCTAAGGCACCGGACTGGTACCTCTTGGACGTTTAGCCTGGAAGCAGCTCTCTCCTAGTGCACTGCTCTGCCCCGCTAATTACTTGAGCAGAGTGCTCTGGATCCTTTTGTTCAGAAGACATCCATCATCTGCAGGTCACTGTATGGACACGTCTCATAGCTCTGACAGAACTAAAGAGCCTATGAGCAAACCTGATATTTTCAGAGTGCAGGATGCAGGACTCAGAGCAAAAGGGGTTATACAGCACCATTCACAATACAGGCTGGCACATGACTAATGCTGTCTTCAGCTGGGAACGTGGTCCAGTCACTGGCACCACTGGAAACAACCTGGCTCTATTGTCTTTGTGCTCTCCCTTCAGGCACTTATCCACACTGATGCGATCCCCTGGAGCTTTCTCTTCTCCAGGCTGAAGAGTTCCAGCTCCTTCAGCCTTTCCTTGTAGGAGAGGTGCTCGGGTAATTTTTCTGTATTTAGATATTGCTATTTTGTCACTACTCAAGTTTCTCCAGCTCCAGGTCCTTGAGGCACTTTTTGTTGGGCATTTCCTTGTCTTCTGACCATTTTTGATGTCCTCTGCTCCCACTGCAAAGTTATATCAAACCTGCTTTTGCTGATTTACAATAAAGTTGCTTTTGCTGACACCTTTGCTGGTAATTCCTTAAGCGACCTGAACCACTCACTCCCGGCAAGCGGCTGCGGGGGGCAGGGACGGACAACCCAGAGAGCACCCTTGTGCAAAAGGGGTCTGCTCCCCAGGGTTCACCTGCAGAGCATGTCCCCATGCTCACCTCAGGGCCGTCAGCATCTGCTACAGCACCTCTGGATGGAAACAGAAGTGGAGGAAGCATTGGGAGTCACACTCCCAAGGGGGAAGGACCAGAAGCCCTCGGCACTGGGAGAGCTGCTGTTGGGCCAAGCAAGCCCCCAGTGCGAGCCCAGCAGAGCTCTGCACAGGGCTGATCAGAGGGGCAGTGTTGCTGTCAGGGGTCACAGCCTGCGATGAACAGAGGTTCCTACTGCCCTGAGCCAGGGCACCTGGTGCCTCCCCGCGGGGGATCACAGCCAGGGTCGTGGGGCAGCCCCTGAGGTGCTCATGTGCTGGGGAGAGGACGGGCTTTGCCTTTGAGTGTCACATCCAGCCCTGAGGTCCTTTGGAACCCCCAACCACCACCCATCCCACAGGGAGAAACACCATCATCACTGCCAAACAGCTGAGATCTCAACGCTAAAGCTCGTGAGAGAAATGGAGTAAGAGCAAATATTTAAGCAACATTATAAATGCAGCATCACCATTTATTCTAGCATGTCTTTCCCAGAAAGCAGTGCAGGCAGCAGATTCAGAGCTCAAAGCTGACAGAACCAGTACAAACCAGTGGGGCCAAAATGAAGGAAACTAAGGGGAAGTCAGAGGTGTCAATGAGGTGCCAATGGAGTGAGCAGCGTTGGGAAGGGAAACTGGGGCTCATTATCCTGGGCCAAACACAGTCCCGGCAGCGACAGCACAGTGCAGAGGAACGACAAGACTGGTTCATAGATCTGTAATTAATCAGTCTGATCTCTTTGGGACTGGGCTGACCACTGTGCAGGATGAACCCTGCTCTGGGCTAGGGCAAAGCCTACAGTGATTTTTAAAAAAACTAGAGATGAGAAATCTACATACACCATGACAAGCTGTTCTAAGATGCAATTAACTAGAAGATTAATTGCACTTGCTATTAAAAATGTGTTTCATTTCTAATTCTAATTTCTGTGTTTGCCCAGCTCCAACTTCCAGCCACTAGGTCTAATTTTACCTCCAAGTGCCACTCGGAAAGCCTGGCAGTGCTGAATGGATGCTGCAGGGAGGTTTGGCAAGGCACAGCAGGGTCCAGCAGCAGGTGGCAGGAGGTGATGGAGGGTCCCTCAGTTCTCCCTGGGAATGGGATCCTAGCCCCTCCCACCCTGTGAACCTGGCACTGGAGAACAGGAGCCCACACTTGCACACAGGACTCCAAGGAGCAACGATGGTGTGCCCAACCCCAACCCCTCTGCAGCTCCTGCTGCCAAGGAGTCACTGCAGCCCATCACCCACCCACGGTGCTCCTCTGAACCTCTCCAACTTCTCAAAGGTTCTGACACCTCAACCCCGAAGCAGGATGCCCCAGCAGCAGAGAAGGCAGAGACCTGCAGGTGCTGGGCCCCAGCCCCAGGTGACTGTGTGCCACACACATTCTGCATAATGAAAGCCAAGAACTGAGTGAATATTTCTGCTCTGCATTTGAAACAACAATGTGTAATATTCATATTTTACAGTGGTAATGAAATACTTTCTATTCCATCAGTAATTAAGGAAGATGCTAAACTGTGTAAGTAACAATTTTTATAATGTGCAGGAGAAGAGCTTACATCCAAGAGTATTTAACTGGCTAATGAATTCACTAAACCATTTATTTTTTTCTTTATAACAAATCATGGCACACTGGGGAATTTAAGATTACTGGGGGGGAAAAATCCGATGTCTTGTCAGTATTTAAGTGTTCACATGGATATCCAGGAAACTACAGACCAGTTAGTTCAACATACATCTCTAGCCAATCACAGACAATCAACTAAAGGATGTCCTGGGTAAATTAGCAAAAGCTAGAACCCAATTTAACCTAATTCAAAAAAGGTACTTTCAAATGATTTTATGTAACTTTTTTGTAAGCCTAGAAGTTTGAAACAGCTAATGAGAGACAGAGTATGCTTAGATTCCTGTAAGTCATTTGACTTAGTTCTGCAGGACATTCTAATATGAAAAATTAGCTGTATACTGCAGGCAGTGGGCTCAGCATTAAGAGATCCAAAAGAACTGGGTGACTGAGAAGACTTATCCTACACAGCCATTTGACAGGTGTATTTCTAGCTCTATTCTCTTTGCATATCAATGTTACAAGTTGTTAGCAATCAGTGAGAAATAAAGAACAGTTGCTGATAAAATTACTGGAGTGGATAAAAATGAATTGTTGGGATGGTAAAAGTAATATGTGACACTTACTCAAGACAACCTGATCGTGGTTGCTGGAAACACCAGGTATGTGAACAGGCTTATTTGTGCCTCCAAGTATAGGGTGCAACGTACAGGAAAGAAGAATGGGGCTTCACTTTAAATCAAGGACAGCATCCCAGACAATGAAAAACATTAAAGGTTGTGACATGTGCCACCTGAGCACAGACAACACTGAATTCAGGGCAGCGCTGCCCAGGCCTCCTCCGGGGCTGTGCAAATGGTCAAGTGATGTCAAATACAAATCCAAAGGTCCTGAGCATTCGTGTGGATCTCACATCCACAACAGAACAATCCTTAGACAATCACAGCAAAACCCCCTGTCCTCCCTCCATCTCCAAAGGATGCACTGGGACCAGTAACAGCCCAGGGAAAGCCTGTGGGTGTAGTAGGGGCTGGGTGACAGCTTCCACACAGGAACAGCACAGCTGAATAGAATTCCAGCCCGAGTAAGGAGAGAAGGGGCAGGGATCTGTATAGTTCTGAATAATATGATGAAGAGGAACAGATGATAGCTACCCATATATTCTTAGAAAACAAGAGTTAAAGGGCATCAAATGAAGCACAACGGTAACAGCAGAAAGATAAATAAAAGGAGGTGATCAACACACTGTGCAATTCAGCTCTCCTTGCCACAAGGACATCAGAATGCTCAAACATACACAGGTCCAAAAAGTGACCGTTCAAATTTATGGCAGAAAAAACCAAATCTCTCCACAACCAATAAATACAAAGCTGCCTTTTTGTCTCAGAAGTAACTACAATGTAGATTACAAGTGTAGGATGGGGATGGACATGCTGGGGAAGAGCTTTTCTCTACTTGCTTTGTCTGTCGTCCTTCTATAAGTATCACTATGGTTTACTAGTCTGCTCCTGTTATGGCCTGCCACGCTCTTTCCCGAGGAACAGGAAAGATCAAGTAAGAGTCAAGCAGGTGCTCGAGGTTGGGAAGCTGCAGGGAGGTGCTGATTCTGTTGATCTCTCAGAAGAGGGTACCAGGGATGGGCAGTGCTCTGGCTCCACAGGGAGAGTCAGAGCAGGATCCAGGGGCTGCAGCTGGGCTGGGATTGAAACTTCTATCTAGAACTGGGATAACTTTTTACCCCTGAGCAACCACTCAGATGGTTGCACTGAGAATGCAGCAATGGACTTGCACCTTTCCAGCAGTCCTGAGGGTGCCTCTTGCCATGACAAACCCAGCTGGATGCTGAAGCAGGAGCAGTAGCCTGTCTAAGACACATTCCCAGCAAATCCAGCAGCTGCTTGGGCCTGCGGCAGCTGGTAAAAACACACCGGAACCACATGTCCCTGTGCTAACAATGCCTCACACTCACTGCCCTCAGTGGAGGCCACAACCTTCCCACTCAGGATGGTTACACTTCCCTGGCAAAACTGTCTGAGCAAGTACACCCAATGCTGCATTAGGAATTTCCCATTCTGACACCTGAGAAAATAGCAGAGCCTGTTAAATTGCCAGAATGTGCTCTGGGCCATTAAACCTTTTTAAGTCTCTTCTTGTAAATGTTTTTGAAAATCAATTGCTTATAAATTAGTATAACTGAGTTAAACTTGGAGCATTTGCTCTTAGTCCGCTCTTAGCTCAAACCTTTCTGCTTGTTTCAGCTTGAAAAAAGTGCTAAAGCTTTTCTGGTGGGTTGATTGGAATTGGTTTGGTTTTTTTTCCCCCAGTAATCCTGGTCCCTCTGTAAAAGGTTCTCTCCTTTTCCTACCAGCCTCACATTCCTTGAAGTTATCCCGTGGTACCACACGCAATGAACTCACGCCCTTTCAGTTTCAGTGGGAACACAGACAAAATTCAGTCTATGAAGATTGTGCCCAGGGATGGCTTGTCCCTCTCTCAGCCCTCTGACCTCAGCCCTCCCACGCACACTGGGACACCCTGCCTGCAAACCTAGTGGCTCTGAGAAGAGCCCTGGAAAGGGACCTACAGCCTCACACGGGTCCTTCACTGCAGCAGGTGCCCGTCTGGGCCATAGCACCTTCATCCAAGGAGGACTGGGATGTGCTAGGAGCTGGCCAGCCTGCTCGTGCAGGAGCTCCCTGTGCCCTCGTGTGTGCAGAAACCAAACCCTATGGGTTCTCCTCTTCCCCCTGGAGCTGTCCTCATCACCCAGTGCAGAGCAGCCTCAGAACTGGCAAAAGCAGCCAGCCTGACCCCAGGAATGCCTGTAAGCTTAACAGCTGCAAGTTAACAACTACAAAATAAAGCAAACCATTAAATTCAACCTTTCCCTCTCCTTAAGGTGATATTATTTTAGTGCCTGAGCATGCTTTAGTGATCACAGGCATAGGGGCAGTGCTGGAGAGAAGGACAGTACACCTGCCACATGTGCTGCTCTGCATTCTGCCTTCAGACTGGGACACTGGGTCAGGCTAAGGCAATTCCAGACTCTGCTGCCACCAAAAGGAACAGGACCTCCTGTTTCTGCTCCTTGTCCAGCCACAGACATCATCTGGCTAAAAATGAACTCTCTAAAGTGCTGATTAGACTTTGGGAACAAGACCACTGGACCTGATCCTATAAACAAATCACCTGAGCAGACAAGCCAGCTCAGCCAGAGGAAGGAGGTGACTTCAGGCTGGGTTCCTGCACTGGTTTGAGGGAAATGCACTTACTGGTCTGTGGTGCGAGGGTGGGCCATTATCACAGTATTTTAGAAGCTTTGGCTCCCCTGCTTACTTCATCCCATCATGGTTTGTCACATCGAGCCAACACCTTACCTCTCTGTCCCTGGATGCCGTAAAACACATTGTTAAACCTTTTTGAGATATACTACTGCAGTAGTACCTACACATAGGCAGCCACAACTGCTTTCCCAACACCTTTTGTGTGCCTGTACCATGTAGACACATCCCTCTTGTATCCTGTTAGCATTCCTGCTGTGGTGCATCAGGAATGGCATGATGAACTTCGTGGAGGGATTTTGGGCTCACCACCTCAGAGCAGCAGGGCCTTGGCTGTGTAAGGTGACAATAACTGGGGGCAGAGAGCTACACCCCATGTCCCCACAGAGGCAGGAACAGACACCGGCATTGGGTCTGTCAAACCCTTTCGCCCTCAGAGCTGTACATTCCAGTGTCCTGGCACTGACGTGGCCACAAACAGAGCCCTTGCAGGACAAGTGCAGTGAGAGAAGGGACCCTCAGTGCTGCTCTGGGTACCTGTGCCAGCCACAGCAGTTCAGGTACTCCTTGAGGCAGAAGCGGGAATGGAGTTCACTCTCAGCAGATCTTTAAAGAGTAGCTGGTACTTTGCTTTCTTTACAACTGTGTCCCTTTACCTTGTCTGGAGTGTGGTGCAACCCAGGCAGCAGCACACGGCCCCACACGGTGCTCAGGGGTGGCTGCTCTGTGCCCAGGAGACCAGAGTTCTCAGGGAATGTTCCTCCTCACCCTGCAGTCGGGTCCTCAGTGCTGCACAAGCACTGCTGTCCTTACCCAAGCTGCTAAACCAGGTAACCCAGACAATGTACCTCCACGAAAAGGGGTTGTTTGAGACCCGCAGCTCCACACCCACCACACATTTCCCTCTGACAAGCAGGTTCACAGGTCCAAAAGCGCACATGATACCACCTGTGGCACAGCACACGTGTGAGCTCTGTCAGGACAGTCTTCAAGGCAAGGCAGAAGTTGTACCCAGGTAGGTACAACTGTACCTTTGGGTACAGATTGTAAACAACTTGACTAAAGACAGGATCCCAACAACTGCCCAAGGCACCAGAGCTGCCTGGTAAAGGTTAGAGTTTTTAGATTTGGGATAGGGAGACATATCCTACAACTAAGCCTGTGATCCATGCGGTGTACTTGCTCCTAGTCTCACAAAATGTCCTAATCTCCATATCTTCATTTTCTTATTCTGGAGTCTCTCCTGAGTAATATGGACAAACAGAATGCTCCAAAACAGGTGCATAAGGCAGAGCACAAGACTGACTGGGACACAGTGACAGGCTTGGCACAGAGGGCTGATGTGGCCTGGCAGGAGGGGGTGAGGGGAAGGGGATAGCTGGGAAGGCACCGACTGCATCAGTGGGGGTGGATCATCTTTGCAGAAAAGCACAGCAAGACTGGTACCACAGTCCTTAGTAGAGAACATCCTCGAAACCGAGCAGCAGGAACTGGTGCAGGGCACTTGGCAGGTGCAGCTGGGACAGGACCAGAAGTAGCCGGCCCTCCAGGAGGGTCCTGAGGGTGCAGCGAGCCAGGTGCTGCAAGGAGCGAGGTCTGTGCTCCAGGGAGAAGAGAGACTGGTAGAAAAGTGGGTATTTCTACAGAGGGAAGAGAGGACCACAGGCAGAAAAAACTGAAGATATCCTGGTAGCAGAGGTAGAACCAGACACCCATTTGCCTTACTCACTACTGTGCATCCTCCCTGTCCCCAACAGCGCCGTCCCTGTGTCCTGCAATTTCCTGCCCAGCCTCAGCCCTGCCCACCCGCACCAGCCCCAGTTGACCCTGCACCCCCATCTCCAGATCCTGGACGTGTGTTCTCCAGCCAACAGCAGGCTCTTATTCCCTCACCTGTACGACCTCCACTGGAACTGCTTCCACCCAGTCCTCGGAGACGCGCACGTGGGTGTAGCTGTTCACCAGGGCCTCGATGACGCGTGGGCAGGTGTGGCAGTACCGCAGCACCTGCCAGGGAGAGAGCAGGTGAACACCATCAGGTAAGGTCCTGCAGGCCCCACTGTCACCTCCTAGAATGCTGCTCAAACCCAGATGTGGTAAATCTGGGGAACTCACATCCTTCCCTCGTGCCAACCCAGGAGAGCAAAGCAGGTGCGAAGCTCCAGAGTGTCCCTCCTGTGAAGAGGGTGACTGAGCCATCACCCAACATGCACAGCACAGCTGCTTTCAGCACAACTGGGTCCCCGCAGCCTCTCCTCAGACACAGAGATCAGTGCACGCAACTAGGATGATGATCTCAATCATCCTCACTGCTGCAATTAGCTTGTAAGCACCAATGCTCTGCTGTACACCAGGCTCCTTTCCTCATGTTTTGGTGGTTGAAGCATGAGCCATTCTGAGTCAGGGACTGACACCTGTTTTATGAGCAGCCAGACCACGGTACTCTGTGCCTCTGTTGAGGGCTGCACTTGGGTCTCAGGAATACAGGATTGTGCCTGTTTGGCACAGGGCTGCAGAGACATCCTGTCCCCATGTCCTAAGCAGTGTTGTGCCCATGCCAGAGGCTGCACAGAGCCGCAGAAGACATCACACTTACTTGTACAATATGTCTCTGGTGTGTCCCATGTCCATGCAGGTACAGGTGACACACTGACTCTGTGTACCTCACAACAGTGCAGCCTTTGAGCACAGCCCACCCAGGCGCAGTCGCACAGAGACAGATCCCCCGGCTCTGGGCTCCCACTCTCCACGGCCCTGGCCAGCAGTAGCTGTCAGAGTCTATTCTGGCTGTACCAGCGATCCTCATTATCTGGCGTTAATAGGAGATTAATTAGTGTTAATTGTTGATTTTCCTGTATTTTCCCAAAGGGGAGAGCAATCTGCTGATCTCCGGGCTGGGTAATTATTGCACTGCTCAGGAATTAAGACAGGAAATTAACCCTTTATCTGCTGGTGTCTCCCAGAGACAGCAGGAGCTGGAGGGTGTGCCCCTGAGAGGAAACACCTCCAGAGGAAAAGGGCCAAACACTGTCCAGAGCAAGTGATTATGGAAACCGGGTGAGTACTGTCCACACAGTTTAGCAGACAGAAGCAGGAGAGTCCTACAGGAGGTCATCAGGGATTCCCATACCAGAAATGACAGTTCTCTCTCCCCAGTCCCTGGGCAGAGTGAGCAGGACAGCAAGCAGGCTGCGATAGAACGAACCCCGCTGTGACCCTCGCTCACACTGGGGCCCTGATGTCCACAGCCTTCCCCTCCCACCACTCTCCGCACCTTAAGGAGGGAGCCCGGCCAGATGCGGACAGCGCCGTGGTTGAGCAGGGCTCGCACCACGAGCTCCGGGCGATGCTGCAGTTTGTAAGCAGCTACTTGCAGGATATTGTGCAGGGCTGTGTTGCCACCGTAGTTCATGACATTGACGTTTGCACCCCAGGCCAGCAGTAGCTCTGTGATTTGAGCGTTAGCATTTTTGCAGGCCAGGTGAAGCGGGTGCTGCCTGTCCCGATCGGCAGCGTTGATGCTGGCACCACTCTCCACCAGCAGCTGGCACACCCGATAGTAGCGGTCCATGTCCTGGGGCTCATGGTGCTGAGCACAGGCAGCGTTCAGTGGTGTTTGTCCCTCCTCATTCTTTGCCTCCAGCTCTGCCCCGTGGTGCAGAAGCAGCTGGACGTGCTCTGCCAGGCCGTGCCGTGCTGCCACATGCAGGGCTGTGTCATCCTCCTCCTCTGTCCGACTGTTGGCACTGGCACCATGCTGCAGCAGCTGCCGGACACACCTGCGTGGGCCAAGGTGACTTGGTGACCTACTCATCTCCATCTCCCATCCTACCTCCCAGCCCCCACATCCATACCATCCCACAGCCTTCACTTGTCCCAAGAGTGAAAAATCCCTGCTCCTCATGCCCTGGAGCAGCAGTTTTAAGCCATGATGACTGGTGAGCAGAGATACTGTTGCCTAATCCAAGCTAACTCCTGCACAGAAGTCTTAAAGTGTTGTCCCACTTGACATCTGCTCATCTGCCCACTGGCTCTGCATGGGAATGCCCTGAGTCACACAATGTGACCATCGGCTCTCGGTGCCGGTGGATGGCCAGAGAGCAGCACCTGGCTCAGCTGTGTCAGCTGAGGACTTGAGCTTGCAGTCACCTGTATGACCTCAGAGGTGATCCTGGCCCAGGAACAGGCATCAAGGCCATGTCATTCAGCTGCACCCACCAGCAGGGATGAGGAGGGGCCCCTCCTACAAGGGATGAGACTCGAAGGGAGGGGGGCCAGCTGTGCCCCCGAGCAGAACTCACTCAATGGAGTCTGGGCTCTTGCAGAGGTGCAGGGGCCTGTAGCCATCCTCAGAGACAGCCTCGGGTCGGCTCCGGAGCCGAGCAGCAGACGCACGCAGTCGGTGCTTGGCGGCTGCACAAGCCTCGTGCAGGGCCGTCTTGCCCCCGGGGCAAAAGTCGACGGCAGCGCCCCGGAGCAGCAGGAGCCGCAGGCAGTCGGTGTAGCCCCGGCTGGCCGTGATGTGCAGGGGCGTGGTGAGCTCCTGCTCATAGCTCAGAGACCACAGTCCTGCAAGGAAAGAGAGGTCAGGGAGCCACATCCAGCCACAGTACACAAAGACCTGCCCTTTCCCACAGGGTACCTGATGTATGTCCCCCTAAGAGACTTGGGTTTCTCCTCAAGGGACTTGCAAGTCCCTTCCCGGCAAGGTCCCTGTATTGGAGTGGCCAGTCAAAGGCAGAGGTCTGTGGAAGGCTCTCAGGCCAGCCACAGCCCTGCTGACATGGAGCTCCAGGGAGCAGGAGCCCAGGGCAGAGGCTGTTCCCAGGCAGTGTGCTCCTCACCTGCAGCTCTGGTGGGCACATGGGGTTTCTGTTGTCAGAAGCACAGGGGAAGAAGGGCCTGGGGCACCGTTGGGGCTGAAGGCAGTGAGGTGGCTGGGATGAGCACCATGCATGAAGCATCACAAACACAAGGAACCAGGCAGTAAAACAGAGAGGTGTCAAAGCCAGCTGCCGCACACACAGAAGATTCAGCTGAGTCCTGATGAGGGTGCAGACAGCAAGATTCAGCAGAGATGGACATCTAGGGCCCAGGAGAGCAAGGGGCTGAAATGCATCAGCTCTCAAAGATGCTGACCCAACTGGAACCATCGCTGAGCTGGAAAACAGCCTGCAGATGCTACAGGAAAAGGGCTCCTTAACCCAGAACGTTCTGGCTGCCCCACCCAGGCTGGGCTGGAGGACATGGCCCAGACTGCACAGCATATTCAGCACTACATCCTCTCAGCTCCTTCTTACAGAAGCAGCAGTGTGTCAACGGTGTTTCCCAGGTCCAGGTTTAAGCTGAACCATCTGGAGGACCTAACACAGGGCTGTGACCATCCTTTGTCCAGCACAACAACAGGACCCAGCAGCCCAGCACACACACAGAGCACAGGCACACAGAGCTTGGCTGCAGGGCTGGTCACAGAGATTGACTCCTCTTTGCCCCGTGGGGAACCCAAGCAGTTCCCAAGCCCTTGCACAACTCCTGTGAGAGGGGCCAGGTTTCCTGGGTGCACCCCATGCTTCCAGACACACACGCACGCTTTCACAAGATGCACAGGAGAACCTGACCACATCCCCGTGCTCTCACTTCCCTTTGCACTCCTCCATAACCCAAGCAGCTCCTGTAACACACAATTCCAACAACAGCAATGTCCCACAGCTCATGCCACAGGTTGAGCCCCACTGCCCCCACATACTCAGCCCACGGGGGTTGAACCGGTAGTTCTTCCACTCTTCCAGGTCACTGGTGTCAAACACAGCACTGGGGCTCAGGTTGTTCTGAGGGTTGCTGAGGATCTCGGCCACAATCTCCTGATCCCCAGTCAACAGGGCCTCCCAGTACACCTGGGCAGGGCCAGCTACCTGCTGCGTGCGGATGGGCTCCCGTCTCTCATCTCCTCTGCCTGTGATGCTGTCCATGACAAGCACCCAGACCCTTCTCGGAGACCAGGACAGGACCTGCTGGTGCACCCCAGCCAGGCTCCGAGCCTGTGGGCACAGCCCCACCAGCACCCTGTGTTCTGGCCGAGGGGCTGCCTGCCTGCCCATGGTGCTCCGCAGGGAGGGGGGACATGTCACACCCCTCTTTGGCACAGGTTGGGCACAGCTCAGGTCTCAGCTGATCTATTCTGGGAAACCTTGTGACCAAACACAGGCCAAGAGGCTGATAAAGGCTCTCTGCTCACATAGCAGTACCTCTGCAGTGCCCCATCGTGAAGGGAAAGCCCCAAGCAGGGCAGGGGGACCTGAAGGGTAGAAATGGGGACAGGACATCACTAAGACAGCAGAGAGGGAAGTTGTCTCATGCTCAACCAGCCTGCTGTCATCCAGTGCTGCCCAGACCACAACAGCACAACCCCATCAGTCCTCTGCTCTGTGCACATCTCCACGCCCTCACCCACCCTTCTGTTCCATGCATAACTCCTTGCCTTTGCCCACCCCTCTTCTCCATGCACATCTCCAGCACTGCACACCCACTTCCCAGTTCCACCTGAGCTCTTGGCACTAGTTAGGTTTTTAACAAGCCATAGGACAGCTCTTTATAATCAAAGCCAAAGGAGAGGTAGAATAGTCACAAGGATCGGAATATTGAAGTAATTATCCTTTAGACTTCTTTCTTCTTTTCCTGATATCCAGCTTTGCAGAGAGCCCCTGCATGACTTCAGTGCTCCTTTTCCATCCTCGGGCACTCTCCCCACTCAAGGTTGCTCACTGCTGGCATGTCACCTGAGATGGAGTTTTCCTCTGGCCCCACTTGGCTAAACACACCCACCCTGCCCACTGAACAGTGTGCATTGCTAACTCACTGTGTGTTTTGTTCACAATGTGTGCTCTAGAGAACACATCAAACTGCATGGAAGGCTACTAAGTGTTCAGTTTAATTTTGTCATAGAACTACTTAGATCATGCAGCTAAGCACAAGTTAAGTGACCCCAATAGACCACCAAGCAAAAATTACCAGGGGACCAGAGCAGAGTGTAAGACAGGGAACTTTACCCTTCTCAGTAATGAAAATAAATGAGCAAGTTCTATACTGACAGTCTCCAGCTCATTCTATCTCAGCAGACTTCACCCTCACTAACTAAAATGCTGCCTGTGAAAGGGTAAAAAGAGGGAAGCATCTGGCAGATGTTCTCACCTGATGGAACCCTATATTTCTCCAAAGATAGAAGCAGACATCCCAGAAACGCTTGAGGTTCCCAGTCACCCACCAAGGAGGCAGAAAGCTGTATCAGTTAACATCAGTGACACTAGACAGTTTACACTTCCTCTGGGCTTTTTAAAACATCGACAGGGGTGACTTGGGAAAGACCAGGTCACTAGAACCTAATGTTAAGGTCATTGGCTGGGTCAGTCTTAAGAATCTGTCCCTACAGACCGGTGAGATACAGAGCCAAGCCTCAGGTAACACAAAGGTTTATTTTGGTTTTTGTTCTACATCCTCAGCTGATAAATTTGGCAGCACATTTTTGTTCTGTGCTTGATGAATTTGGTTGGATTTTTCACATCTTGGTGATAAGAACAGTTTCCGTGCAAGATTGTTTTACATCATCTGTTCCGTTTTCTCTGGTGCAAGGCAGTTATGACCCCTCCACACCTGACACTTAAATTCTGGGAGTCTGCCTGTACCACATCACTAACAGACAGAAGGAAGGACAGAGGAATGTCCAGGCTGCTCAGTACACCTCTCCCTTGAACACATCAGCTACCCTGCTTGCTGAGAAACTCATAGATGACATCAATGAGGAGGGAAGTAAAAGGGACCAGAGAATGTGGAAGCATGCGTGGTAGCCACAAGATGTGCCTGGCCAAGGTACAGTGAGGTGTACCGATGGGAGAAAACACCAAGGATGATCAGGTCCTACCTTCTGTCACTCAGGACAAGCTTGCTTCCACCATCTTTCTGCCAGGCTGGATTTCTGCTCCCCTTGTGAAATCCCTCTCATGGAACAGAACAGCTTTCTGACACCTTCTCACTCAGGCACTCTCTCCATCTGACACATTTACCATCTATCCCAGCAGTCTCTATCCAGACAACCCTGATGAGTGCCCACTGACAGCCCTTCCAAGGGTCCTATTCTCACCATTTCCTCATAGGTCTGTCACTGGCCATCTTCAACAAGCCTGCTACCATTTGTTCTACAGCCCTGGAATCCTCCTTCCTCATCTAAAAGCCATTCTTCCCAAATACCTCTTCCACCACCAGGGATTCCTCTCAACACTTTTCTGAGGAGCCCATGCCCTTTCTCTGGGCCACATCCTGGGCACTTTCTGTTCCTCATGTCCCAGCCCCACACACCCACCACGTTTCCTGCTAGTCCAGCGCAGCACATCACCCCTGGTCTCAATGACGAGATTGATGGCTGCGCTCTTGGTGAAGTACTTCTGCACCATGTCCAGGTCTCCAGTGAAGAGTGCATTCTGGACCAGCAGATCCCGGCACTCCAGTGGCTCCAGGCGGCTGTGCTGGCAGCCCTGGCCATCGGGGCTCAGGCTGTGCTCACCGCGGTGGCACCGGGACCTTGCACGGGGAGGATACTTCCAGTGATCTGGCTGCAGCAAGTGCTGTGTGGCAGAGTTGAGGGGGAAGGTGCAGTCCGTCATGGGGAACAAACTGGACAACTCTGAGCCACACAGTAAACAAGCTGCTGCAGGAAAGAGCCTTTGTCCAAGAGTTTGACCTTTGCAGGTTGCTCCTGGGTTCCAGCTCCCCAGCGTCCGGCTGGATTCAGGCATAGGCCTGACTCACCCAGTATAAATAGTCCAGCTTGGCAGCTCCTCATCACCACCTCCCTTATTTTCAGCTGCTGGGTGCAATCACCAGCACAGAGTAGGCACAGATTAGGTAGCAGACAGCCTGGAATCACTGTCTATGTGCTCGTTTGCTCTGCCAAGTCCCTGCTCCGCTCTGTGCTACCGCAAGAAAGGAACAGATGAGGGGGGACAACCACAGAGCTTGGGGAAAATCTGGAGCAGACAGTGTCAGAAGCCATAAGGGACTGAGGACAGAGCCCTTCCCTGAAACAACTCCACAGGGACAAAAAGACCCTCACAAGTCCCACATACTGCTCTGAGAACCAGTCCCTTCCCTGGGGAAGTGAGGCCCTTCCTCACCCCCTCTTTTGCTGCAGAACCTGCCCAGGAGTCAGGCAGGGGCCCTCAGTGGGTCCTTTCTGTCCTGTTTCTAGAGCAAAACCAAAAAGCCAACAGGTCCAAGAGCTCCCAGACTGATGTAGGCACTAGGAATGAAAATGCCACTATAAGCATTTTCACACAAGTTCTGTCTCTCCCTCCAGGCACAACCACAGCCCAGACACACCTAGAGAGTCCTTTCCAGCCTCACTCACACTCACTTCAGCTTGCTCAGCACCCCACAGAACCCATGACAAGTATATTTGCACACACATGGCCAGGGCCCTTTTTTCTTCTGTCTACACACCAGTCCTAAACCCTTTCCCCACACAGTGGTCTGGTCCCCTTCTGCACACAAAATGCCAAAAACAGAAACAGCTGTCCTGTCCCAAGACAGCAAAGTACAAAGCTAAGAGTTATTTGTTACCTTGAGTTTTTTTTTCCCTTTCTTGTGTTTTCCTCGTGCCTCCTTCACTTCTGCTGTCTCTTGCACTGCCTGGAGCCACTCTTTATCCAGGGCTGTCTTCAGTTACCAGTCCTGCAGAGAAAGCAAACGTGCAAGGGGTAAAGCAGGCTGCAAAGGAGGGTCACAGCACAGAAGACAGAAGCAAGTCTCTGAACCTGCCTGTTCAAAGACTGCCAGGTCTCTGAACAAAGCAGAGAGCCCGTGAGAGAACACTGTGGCAGAAAGGAAAAAAAGAGAGCACAACAAATAGCCAGCCTCCTCTGGCCAGATGAGGGGCTCAGTACAACAGCCCTAACTTGGGGGACTTGGAGTACAGGGAGCCTGGATTCTTTTAGAGATGGGGAAAAAGAGAAACTGAGGAGAACTCTTAGTTCCTCTCCAAACTACCTTTCCACCTCCTGCTGCTGCCACTACTGGAATAAAGCTGTCATGCTTCCCCCATACAGGAGTGTCCATTTACACACAGTGAGAGGCGGGACAAAGTATATCTTCCCACAGAAGACAGGGAGAGTATCTAGTTACTGGCAAAGTCACCTATGTAAACTACAGCCTAAAGATGTAACACATGGCCCTGCCAGATTAGAGACTACCCAGGGAACCACGATTTTATGCAGATACTGGCTGGTCATATACACTAACATGATGTACTAAATACTGCCACCTTTAGAAGGCCCTGATGACACAGAGAGGGCCACTGGAGCCCATACTATGCAGTAGAACTGCATAGTTGAACTATGAGATCTTCATTATCTACCTTAAGCATTAACAAACCCTGGTTTTGCTTCACTGTTAAACCTGCTGGAGTGGAGCCAAAAGCAAAGCATACACCTCTACAATACAGCGGATAAAATGAGCTAACCCAAAGAGCTTGTACCCTGAGCAAGAAGGGGGACTAGCAACCAGACCCTGCTAATCTGCAAAAGGCAAATGCAGTAGCTGTGGCAGCTGCTGTGCTTTGGAGGAGCACAGAGTCCCTCCTGTATGCAAAGGCAGCAGAGAGATCTCACAGAGCTTCAGACCAGACTCCAAGGAAAGAATGATTAGACCGTGTCTGATCCTCAGAACACCACTGAGCTCATGGACAACCAGAGCTATGAAACCTGGGGGCCAGGCTAGAGACCCTCTTGTGGGTAGGGAAAGGTCTTCAAACATTTCTCAGGTCTGCTCTTGCAGAGCAGCACATGGGTTGGAGTTACATCCTCAGTTACATCCTCTCTGCTGCTCAGGACCAAATTGCTGTGACAAAAAAAAGCCATTCTGAAGAGCTTTTCAGGCTCACTCACTTCTGACTCAAGCAAGGCAGCAGCTCCTGGAAGGGGCTCTGACCAGGACAGCACACAGCAGGGATTGTGATTTGCATTATTGGAAATAATGGGTTTCTAACCCAGCCAGAGGGGATGTTTGAATATACAAGCTGACAGTCCACCTCTCTCTCCCCTCCTTCTCAGATTCTTACAAAATTCACTTTTTCCATTCCCGACACAGATTACTGCAGCAACTTTGCTAGCTGCAGTGTCAGAGGCCTTAACCAAAGCCAGAGTACATGGGCCTGAATGGGGACCACCAGCAGAGGCTTTCCCAAACAATTCCAGGTGAGTCAGACCCAACTTTACCCACAGTCTGTCTCAATTACTTTCTCAGTTACTTAAAAAAGCCTTACATTCCCACCTGTGGCACCTGAAACACTGGGCTCTTTTCCTGACCTTACTGCCTTCCTTGTGTGGCTTCTTGTCTTCCATTGCCACTCTGAGTATCTGTGGCTCCTCTCTCAATAGCTCACCATCAACCTGGAGAAAAGGTGACCTCAGCATAGTAAGCTCCTGGCTCACCTCTAACATGCCCCCGTTCTTCGGCTCCAGCCAGGAGCGCTGTCCCTAAAGGCCACAGCACCTGTCAGTCACTCCCAGCCTAACTCACACTTGCACAGGGACACAAGTTGCACAGAGCAGTGATAAGCTGAGGTTTATCCAGGAAGAAACAGCAATGAGCAGCTCTGCCCTCAAATCCTGGAAATGACTAAAGCCTTCCTATTGCCCTTCAGCATCTCCAAGCCAAACACCCACGTAGGTGCCAAGTAGGAAAGTCTACAGAGACAATGAGGATGCTGAGGACCCACAGCCCTCAGGCAGAGACAAGGATGCCAGAGCCTTCCATTGCCTATCCAAAAAGCAGCCAGTCAGGCCACTGTGCAAGAGGAATAGGTGTCAGAACACAACATGTCCTTAAGGATGTGGGGGCTTGATCCTCACCCCACTAATGCTTGGCCACAAGGCAGTGCCAAGAAAAACCACAGCTAGGACCCTGGCTAGAAGCAGCTGAACATGATCAGGAGGGAGAAGACAAAGGGAGAAGACTGAATACTGCTCATATCACCAAGGCCAACAGGACAAGGATAAAGCAGTACCAGGAGCCTTGTCCTGCCACACAGGATTTCTGCTTTGTGTGGTTTGGGAGGACAGCAGAGCATGCCCACACAGCAGCAAGAGAGGAACAGAGGTAGAGGGGCCACTCTCTTCCGTCCAGCCACAAACCAGCACTTGCAGGACCATTGCTGAAGCTGCTGCTCCCTCACACTTAGTTCTTCCAGCTCATGCAGCTTCCACAGACATTCAAGAGTCCAGGCTGGTCCTCAGCCTCAGATCCAGCCTGGGACAGGCGCTGCAGCTCTTCCAGTGGTACTCAGAGCACAGCAGCTGAAAGCCTTGGGGCTGCAGGGTCTGGAGTCTGCAGTGACAAATCTGAGGGCTCGTCAGAAAGTGACACAGTTCTGCATCACGAGTGAAGGACAGGACACCTGAGTGACAGTCCCATCATCAGGTGTGCCCTACACATCCCTGTCCTAAAGGGCAGCACCCAACTCCTGCACCCCAGCTGTGCCCCTTCTCCTGCTGGAGAGGACACCAGGCCTACCTTGTCAAACAAACGTCTCCACAGAGCCAAGCCCAGCAGTCACGGTGGGGGAGAAGCACTCGGAGCCTCGGCGGTGTGGGGAGGGAGCAGCGCGTGTAAACGAGCCTGTAACGAGTTTGTAATATGCATGTGTGGCGCGGCCTGCGCAGCGTCATCACAATGGCACAGGCACTTTCCCGCCTCATTGCCTCCCAAATGGATTTTAAATATCATTCCGAGGACACAATTATTTAAAACGCTGAACTAAACACTCACTAATGGGAAAACGGCGTGTGGCCTGCAGCAGCCATTCCTCATGGGGCCACTCTGCCCATGTCACCCTCTTCTCCAGCCCCACAGCCTGCATGGGGCCAAAGGGAAGTGTTCTCCTTGTCAGAGGCCAAGCAGCACACCACTGGTACCAGCTCAACACAGATTGCTTACGTAAGAACACACCCTTTGACCCCATCCCGCTGTCTCTGACCCCAGAGCAGCACTCAGCCTGGCCCGAGGGGCACCGTGTGTCAGCCCCTGGGGCTCTCCTGGTTGCAGCTCCACGTCAGGGAGCACCTCACCCCACTGCAGGTCTTTCAGTTTGCCCCCAGTTCAGCAGCAGGTAATACAGCACTGCACAGAGAGGACATGAGAACGGGGATGCCTCCTGACCCAAGTTATATGGTCCTGGAAGCCACAGTTACAACATAAGATTTACTTTCTCACTTAATTAACTTCTTCGTTCACAAAGCCTAGCCATGATAATTAACTTCTGAATACCTCCCTCACCCCTAGCACATTCCCAAGCAGGGGAGATGAAGGAAGCAGCATTATTGTTGGCTACATCCTAGACTCTAGAACAAACAGAGGACAAAGAGAGAAAAAAACAAAGAAACAAACTATTTGCAGCAATCCTTGCTGGGTAGAACATAGATGGAGACACAACTCCAAGGATGCCATGGACCCTCAATCCCATTACAGTACAGGCAGCACTAGGGATGACAACCTCACGCAGCAGTGTGTGTACTCACAGGGGAGTGCCTGCCTGACCTTTGATCATCACTCATCTCCCTTCCTCCAGGCAGGGAGCCCAGGCCACCACGAGCTACCATTACTCAGGGACAACACCCTACCTCCGACTAAACAGAGAAGGGAAGGGCCACAGAGCAGCACTGTCCCCACACACCAGCAGTTAAGCACAGAGAGGATGAGAGTCCCTTGCTGGAACTCTGGCTGTACATCAGAAGTTCATATTTTAACAGCTTTGGCATCACTAGAGCTATCCATCACTGGCTCATTTTCCTCTGAGTGCTGAACCGTTCTGGCCTCTGCTATTTGGAACGGTGTCTAATGATGCACCGGAGCAGCCACCTGGCAGCATGGTTGCCAAGGGACACAACATGGGGAAAGGAATACACGCAGGTCTGCGTGCTGCTGCCAGCCTCCACTGCCCAAGAAGCTCCCTCCCCTCAAACCTGCTCCACTCATAACAGACCAGAGGGATGCTCTGCCTCATGGTCCTCCACCACGTGAGAGGAAGAGCACATGCTCTTAAGCCATTGCTCTCTTACAGAACGGAAAACGGAACATAGGCATTGATGATATTTTTATGAACAGTCATTCAGTTTGTCACACTCTAGTACTCTTTTTGAGAGGTTGAAGAGCGGACCAAGGCAAAAAAAAAGAGGCTTCTTCTAACCCATAGACATGCATAGCTCATTAAAAACACAGACAGGGGGCCAAGGACATGCAACATGACAGCACTGCAGTGTTACAGCACTAAAAAAGCCTCCCTGGGAGACTTGTGAGGACACAGGCAGATCTGGACAGACTCACATCGAGTAAGGCAGCCACAGGAAATTTGGAAAAGAGCCTGCATAGGCTCCAAGTTAAGCTTTGCTTTTATTGCAACTTGAGTGCTTCTGGGTCATTCTCACAGCAACCAGTATCCTGTGAATCTGTGCTGGATGGCAGAGTCTACCCCCTCCTCCCAAAACAACTTCATCCAGATCTCGCTGGATCCACTAGGACAAGGGCATGGAACCACAACTCCAGTCTGGAAACAGCTGAGCTGAGGAGCAGTTCTCACCAAAGCTAATCTGTGCCAGCACAGAGTGATCCTTCAGGAAGACCATGTATGACATCCTGTGCAGGCATCCCAGAGCAGCTCCATGGGAATATACTGTGGGGAGACAAGCAGCAGGATCCCTGCATACCTAGAGATGAACCCACCTCCACATGGAAAATGTGAAAGGGACAGTCTGGGCAGGTTGAGTGCAGAACTCACCCATTCCAAGAGCAACCTCCTCCTTCTGCCTCTCAGTCTTGGTTCATCTGCACTACCTGTCCCCATCTGCAAGGAAATGCAGGAACCTGGTAAGAGAAATGTGAGGCCATTCACCAACTCCATTCTTCAAGCCTTCAGTGACAGGATAGGGGGCAGGTGTGACATGAATTAGGATGCACAAATTTAAGTACTGGAGAATCAAGCACTTGCACCATTAAAGCCTTACTCCTTGGGGGCTCGCTCAGTGCTAATGCTCCACCAGACACCTCCAGGGAACAGCCGCTCATCTCACCATAAATCGGCACCTTTCCTGGCTGGTTGTGTGGGTATCTGCCAAGAGAGCCAGGGTACCAGGGAGGGAAGTTGCACAGTCCACAGGCAGCCTGCTCCAAGCAGAGCAGCACGGGGATCCTTCCCATGCTGCAGGAATGGATCTGAGATCAGGTAGTCAGATAGACCCATCTCCAGGTCAGGAGCAGAACTGCAGCTCCAGGCTGCTCCTCAGCATTCCTCGTCTCACAGAGAGCACAGCTGCACATCCCACTGCTAGGGGAACGGGAGAGTGGCTGGAAAGGGGAGCAAGCACAGATACATGGCCTAGGAAGCAATAGACTGGGCAAGGAGATGGGCTGCTCACCTGTTAGATGCAAGTGGAGCTTGCTCAGCGTCCCACTCTCAGGCTGAGCTCTGCCAGACCTGTCTCCGATCGCTGCATCCGGCTGAGCGACCCCAAAAACCCAGCCCAGGGGCAGCCCCGATGCAGCAGCTCCGCCACCAGCACCAGCCACACAGCCTGTCCCCACAGCACAGCCACCACAAGGCTCACAGGAAGGAGAAGTAGTACAGTCTTGTTGGGCAAAGTGCTGCTCCACTCCTGTGCTCAGATCCAGTTTACAGGCCTGGCAGGGTGAAGGGAGCACTCTTCAACGCTGTCCTACAGCCAAAAGAAAACAGAGCACCCCGTGCAGCCCCTTCCCTCCCTCCCCCAGCCAGCCACAGTCCACAGCAGCAGGGCTAGGTCTGAGAGGATGATGCCCAGCCCCAACCCTGTTGCCTCCTATACTCTCCTGAGGAGCATCATGGACATCTTGTCTGGCCCACACTGCCAAGCCAGGCAGATCAGTACCCATCACAGGTCCATATCTCATGAGACTCAGCATCACCTCACAAGTTTGTGAAATCCAGGATTGCCCCACATACTGTCACTTTGGACTAAACACAGCTCTGGTTCCTCCTGGTTACTCCTACCCTGGTGTTGGCTGTGAACAGAAGATGTTAGAGCCAGACATCCAGTCCAATGTGAAGGTGGGAAGAGGCACTGGAACAGGCTGCCCAGAGAAGTTACAGATGCCCCAAGTGTTCAAGACCAGGTTGGACAGGCACAGTGGAAGGTGACCCTGCCTAAGGCATGGGAGTGGAACTGGATGGACTTTAGGGTCTCTTCCAACCCAGTCTACTCTATGACCTCCACCACAACTCCACCCAGAATATGCCCCACGCCTTTCCTTTCCAGTGCAGACAGTGAGGCAGCACCTCTGTGCAGGAACTCAGGACAGCCCTGCACACCCCAAGAAGGTGCTGTACTCATGGGGCAGCCAGGCTGCCCCACCACAGCTCTGGAGGTCATTGCCTGCACCATCACTCTGGACACAACACTTCACCCTGAGGACTTCCCAAGCTCCGTGTGGACAGAGAACCTGCTCATGCTGCCTGCAGGGCCCTGGATCATTCCCATATTCCCTGGGAATACGAGAAAAGGCAGCCAGGGCCAGTTATTAACACGATAATCCAAGACAGAACACAGGACACTCAGCCCTAGCCCAGTTTAGAGCCCTGTAAGACAAAGTTCTCTTCAAAGCAAGTGGAGGGAAAGGCTACAAGTCCTAGAAAGAAGATACTGTTTGTTTCTCCTGTCGGTCCAGCTCATTTGACTTTGTTTGTCTCCCCTACCCAAAAGGGAGAAAGCCTTCACCAGGAGGAAAAAACACAAACAACAGAAAACCAAACAACAACAAACAAAACCAAAACAAAAACCCAAGGAAAAACCCATCAGAAAAAATCCCTTTACCTTTGAAAACAGCTTATAAACATGAGAAACCCCCTTACCACTGCTAACTACACTCTACTTACCCAGAGGGGTTCAGCTTCTGCTCTGACCAGTACCAACTGACAACCTGGGCAAAGACACCCACCAAGTAAGGAAGCACTTGAAGAACCACAGGAAAGTCAAAGACAACAGAAACTTTTAGCAGTCAGGAATCTAAAAACCAGGATAAAGAGTTTGGAGAACTGTGGAGAGCTCACTCTGCTTCCCAGAACAACCCTAGCTCTCCTCAGGCATGCCCCGTGGTCTCTGCTCCTACTTGTGTGTGGTTGTTGTCGAACAGCAGCTCTTCTTCCAGCCCTACCAAACAACCCCCACCACCACAGTTCAAACGGCCTCACACTTTGCAACACCAAAATTAAAGACACAATGTGTATCTCTATGCTTTTTTTATTTGCAGGCAGCCAACAGGAGGCTTTGCTTTCTCAGTTGAGTAAGACTGAATACCAGCTCCCGCAAGACTCCACAAGAAGCGGGGCCCGGGCTGGTTTCCCTGGGGCCGGGTGGTCACTTGCTGCTGGTGTATTTGGTGACAGCCTTGGTGCCCTCGGAGACAGCGTGCTTGGCCAGCTCGCCGGGCAGCAGGAGCCGGGCCGCCGTCTGCACCTCGCGGCTGGTGATGGTGGAGCGGTGGCTGTACTGGGCCAGGTGTGAGGCCTCCGAGGCCAAGCGCTCGAACATGTCGTTGATAAAGGAGTTCATGATGCTCATGGCCTTGGAGGAGATGGTGAGGTCTGGGTGCACCTGCCGGGTGGTAACCGAACGCTGTCTCACACACCCGTCACCCTGGGGGGAGCAGGGACCCAGCCACCCCAGAAAAGCAGGGCCCCGCTTCCCATCCTGGACAGGGCACTCTAACACCAAAGGGACCCACAGCTGCCACCCTGAGGGTCTCAAGTCATGGGCCACTTGCATTAGACTGAAGAGAAGCTCCCATAATGCCACAGCAGCTTTGGGATTGCACAATGGGAGCCCCCCCACAATCCCTGTGGAAAACAGGACTCCGAGGGATGAAAACACCCCAGTTTCCAGAACCTGCTACAGGCTCATGCTGATGACTGTGGCCTAGACAGTGCATGGCCAATTCCAAAATTTCTTTTTCTCATCTCACCAGAGATTTTAACACCTACTCCCAAGCCCAGCAGGAGCTGTTCCTGCCCTCTTCTATTCAATTACTTCTTCAGGCAGAGCCATACAGCAGCGCTTGCTCTCTCTAGGAAACTCTTTCTGCTCCAGATCCATCTATTGTCTCCCACCCCCAGAATCTGTTCCCCCCCCCAGCTTCTGAGCCTCAACTGGGGCTCTCCTGTACCCACTCACCTTTTTTTTCATCTCACTAAAAAGCAGATTTCTTTCCTTCCTTCCTCTTATAGTGTTAACATGCAATGGGTAGAAGTAACTTCACGGATAAAGCAGTTTCTAGCAGAAAAGAAACATTTACTCACCTGCTTCAGTACTTTGTAAATATAGACTGAAAAGGTTTCCTTTCTCTTAGGTGTCCTCTTAGATATTCTGTCCCCAGAGATGGAAACATGATCACGCTTCTTCCTAGGTTCTGAGCTCATCTCAGCCTCCAACAGAGCAACCAGCAGGTGCCATGGGGCTGACTATATAGCACAGGCTGCAGACCCTAACCTGCCTCAGGTGCAGCCCCCCCCAGGGAGCAGGAGCAGTACACACCTGTGGCTGATGATTTCTCTGGGCACTAAATGAAGGGTAGCTGGCCTGAGAGGAGCTTGGAAGTGACAGATTCAAATTAAACTTTCAGATCTGAGAAAAAGTTTGAGGGTAACTTGGGCAAAGAGGGAGGCAAGAGCAGTAGCATCAGATTCACAGGGGAAAAATTGCCAGAGAAAAGCCATTCCCAGGTCCACCAGGGGTTTGGTGAAAGAAGAGATCCTCCTTTGGTGCAAG
The DNA here is from genome assembly GCF_009829145.1 of Chiroxiphia lanceolata. Classification (NCBI taxonomy): domain Eukaryota; kingdom Metazoa; phylum Chordata; class Aves; order Passeriformes; family Pipridae; genus Chiroxiphia; species Chiroxiphia lanceolata. Next base: position 156,240,870 of record NC_045637.1, read on the forward strand.
GGTGTGAACTAGAGTATTCAAGGTACTCCAGAGTCAAATGGGTGGAACCACATCTGTGCTATGGAACAAGTACCGCCCTTAGCAGGAATTCAGTAATGGGAGGGAATGTCACTGCATTGTAAACTCCCCACCAGCCAGATTCCCCTGCTATCTCAGCTACCTGCTCTTGGGACTCCACCTGCTGCACCGAACAGGGCCTGGAATGCCAGGAGGGAGACAGGGGAGGGCTGACACCCCACGTATGGATTTGATCTGTCTTGTAAACCAGCGATCACACCAGCAAGAGTAAATATGACACAGGAATTAGGCTAAACCAGGAAAACGTGCAGCAACAGAGTAGAGAAGTGAACAAAACAGAGTTTTCTGTCCTTTGGAGGGAAACGGAAACGCTTCAGCAGGCGTCACAACAGCAACCTCATAGAAGGATCGTGCCAGTATGCTCGGCTAGGAGGGGGACACGCCGGGGTCTCTGTGCTGCCATGCACAGTCTCCTGCTTAGGGGCACATGCCATACTGGCACATTTGAGCAAATCACCTCTTCCGAGGAGTGAGCCTGGGAGACCCACTCATCAGCCAGTGACTCTGCTTCTGCTTGTGCAGCCCACAGTGTTTCACTGAACTGTTGTACTCTGGCCTGTCCTCATGGGGAGGCACCTGATCACTCTCCGTGAGTGCAAATAACCGTCACTGTGACAGGGCGGGGCAGGTTGTTCAGTGTCACGGAAGGGCTTCTTGCTCCCAGGAACTGAAACATTAGTGATCAGGCAGGACAGGCTGAACGGTCATGGCAGCTCTTTGTAAAGAAGAATGGGCTTGAAGATACAGGGCAGTGGAATACTCTGGGAATGGGAGGGACTCATACTGGGACTAAGGAGCAGGTGACATCACCACTTGTGCTTTGTAAGAGGCCGTGTGTTGACAAGGAACAACACAGGGTCCCCACTCTGAGGGACATTCCACTGCCCCCCGATTCACAGAGCTGTGAACAGGTGTTGGGGAAGACTTGTCACTGCAAGGGGAGCTGTGTGACCCTGGTCTCAGGTCATAGTACATGGGCTCTCTTGTGATGAAGGAGCTGGGGGCTGTTGTATCCCTTCCCAGCTGCTGCCATGGCTGGCACTGGCAGTGATACGCACACAGCTGGTTTTTCCGACAAAATGTTTAGTTAGAAGGAAGCCCTTTGGCGGAGGAGCAGCAACTGATCACTTGGCATTAGGCACAGGGAGACTTTACACAGCAAGGGTGGAGGCTCATCCACTGAGCAGTCGAGTCAGATTTGAACTCCCAGGTTTGGGGAATCACCATCTGCTTCCCTGGACTGCATGTGCTAGAGGCTGTCCGTGCTGCTGTGTGCTGGGCTTGGCTCCTCCTCGTGCTGTTTTTGGTGGTGTATGGATCTACTTGCAGCACATAGACAAAGGAATCCCATAACCCTGCACCTGTCACTTCTGGCTGTGGCTGTGTTAGAGCCAACCTCAGTTTTAGATCACAGGCAAGAGTAAATGTGCAGGCTCTAGGCCACTTCTTTCAAAGACCATCCTAGCAACTAAGGAGCAATTCCTGTAATTTATCTATAATTTTGCTTTTGTAAAAGACTAGAAAAGTCCCAGCTGAAACAGCTCTAAGTGCCACTGCCCCAGCTTGTGGCTGCCTCAGATCAATGCTCCACGACATCTGCTGGGAGCTGCTTCAGTGCAGTCCAACGACGTGTCACCACAGAACAAATGAAGGTTAAATCAAGGCTCATAAAGTATGTGTATAGATTCCATTTTACAAGTCTTGGCTTACTGAGACCTCTAGTGCAGCTACAGCTGCTTTTGCTTTGAACATGTACCTGTGGTCCTTGTTTATAAATCAGAGACATCTCTGGACCCAAGAAGTTCCTCTCTCTTGGCAGCAGCAGACAGGTAACACAGCTCTCCTCTTGAATGCTCCAACTACTGCCTGTCATGCTGGCTGTCATCCCAGTGTCCCCAGGCCCTCCTCAGGATTTAACATTCTCAAAGAACTCAGTTTAAGATTGTATCCTGCATTTATTATTGCCACTCAGATCTGAAATGCAGTGATTTGTTGCCAAGTCTTTGGTAGGAGTAAGGAAGAGCAGGATGAACAGCTGTAGCCTCAGACAGGACTCCCTGACCTCACCATTTTCAGAGCTACTTTGCAATCCTTTCCAACTCACCAACACTTCCTACAACCTAGAGAGCAGAACAAACAGACAAGCATTAATCTATTCTTGTTTAACTCTTGTGACCCATTAGCTTTTTGAGTAATCGCTTCCCTATGGGTTGCTTTTACTCCACCTCACAACTTTTGAGTACTCCGCTGTGAGATATTCATCCAAGTGACTTTTCACTGCTATCTAGACTTTTCTGCAGAACTAAGTTGGAAGCATTTATACTATATAATAATATATACTATACAATAATTTATCTGCATTATTTTATCAGAAACTACTTTTTTGTTCTCTCAGATCGTTGCTAAAAACAGTGAAAAACCTGAAGGTTCTGCTTTATCTACTGGAAGCAGCTCCTGTTGTGACATTTGTCCTATGACTGACACACAGTGCTTCCACAGCAGCAGTCACAACTTTGATAGGCCCTTTAGGAAAGAAAACCAAGGAAATACTCTATCCAAAAAGTCAAAGTCAGTCAGCTGGCACTGGAGGAAGCACTGCAAGGGAGCACAGCTCCCACTTTTGTTCTGTCCTTCCTCTCCCATGGCAGCATGTGGTCCTGGAGGGGCTGCTGGGCTACATGAACCCTTCACATGACCAGTGCAACCATTCTCATGTGTCATGATAACTCATGATCAAAAGAATCTATTTGGTTTGATTTGCTACCTTTCCCTTTAGTACCTTTTAATTGCTTTAATAATAAATTAAAAATTTGTTTTATTCAAGCTTCTGTGGCACAGGGTGAGGTTTAAACACCAACTTTTTCAAAAATCTGTTATTGCAAACAAAATAAGTTTAGTTGGTTAGTCCGCAAGAAACTTGCAAGGACAAAATAACTCATAGTCCAGAAATCCTACATTACTAAGTCTCATTATTAGACAATTCAGGGAGAAGGAAAAAGCCACACCTGAGCCAATGTGTTGCAGAGGACACATGCTGGTGTTCCATAGATCTACATTGTGTTTCTGACTTTGATATCCACAACCTTTTCAATTTGTGTCTGCCACCATCTACAACAGAAGCATCTGTGGCTTGTTCCCCCTTCTGTCACCTGCTGGAAACCCAGCGTTGGCTCTGGCTGAGCAGAGGTGTCCCAGGTGTGAGGGTCCTGCTCACTGCTTAGTGCCTGCAGAGCTCAGTACTCACCACTTCACGTAACCCTCAAGTTCTGCCACAGCTTTGGCTGTACTGAGGAACTGAACCTTCAGCAGGAAGGGTTGATCCTCACTCAAAGCTCAGCCACTGCAAGCCCCAACTACCACAGCTCACAAAACAAGACAAGATTGTTCTTCCCTCTTTATTGACTGACGGATTCTCAGGCAGATCTGTTAATTACACTGTTAAATAATAGTTAAAAACAAACCAAGGCCAGAGGAGTTTGAAGTGAAGTATCTAAACTGAAGCAGAAATTGGGAAGGAAGAGGCAGGAGAAGCTGGGCTGGGGTCTCCACCTGTGTTACACTGCAGCTCAGACACCCTGACGGCCGCTGCCGTGACCCTGGGCCATCAGATTCCAGGGCCCGGCTCGGATGGGACATCATCTTAATATGGAAACGGTTGCCCAAATGTAGCCAGACTGGGAGAGAAGAGCTCTGTCCAGACACAGAGGTGCAAGGCAAGTCGAGGGAAAGCAGTATTGCAGCAATCCTAGAACAAAGCCAGCGAGAGCAGCAGTCCTGCTCCTGCCGGCGGGCGGGTGACTCGTGGCCACCGCCGGCCCCACAGAGCACCGGGGCCAGGGGCTCCTCAGCTCACACGTTGTGGGTCCGTTTGGTGAGCTGTGGGTCCTCATCCACCAGCTTTGACTTGAGATGCTCCTTGTAGGCAAGGATGTCCCCTTGCCACTTGGTGATTGTCTGCTTCTCACAGACCCAGATCTCCTGCGCGACCTGAGAGGAAGCACACGAGGAGGAGGAGGAGAGGTTTGCAGTACAGCATTTTATAATCTTATCAGAATGATAAAGTTAACTAAAAACTATTCTCTGAAGTCTGGCAAGAAAAGTTCAGTAACTCTCACATTTCAACTACCAAACAAAGCATCTGCAGAGAAACATCTTCCTTGTTTTTTTCTGCATAATTTATATAAGATTTTATAACTGAAAATCCTGGACCTCTCTACATTTCTGATTTTGTTCATGCACTAAGAAGAAAAGCCCTTCTTGCTAAACTGGGAATTGAAACAAAAGTAGTTCTTGACCTGAACTACTTGGATATAACACACTGAAAAACAAAAATTATACCTGAAGTTGCAGCCAAAGCTATAGCTGACAAATCAGTATTTGACATTTGTGTTAGGTTTTTTTCTATATTTCAAGTTCCTAATATTTTTCTGGGCTATCTCAATAATTGTTTAACATGAACACAGTAAAGGAATTGTGTGCAGTGATTTTTTTTCACTCACCCATCTTTTTGGGATATGTAAAAGCCAGTGAGTTGAAAACATCTTGTTTTAATTACTCGAAGTGCTAAAAAGGTGCTCTGACAAAATTCATGACTTTCGTTACCTGCTGGATGAGTCTGAAGTCATGGCTGACAAGCATCATTCCTCCTTCAAACTCATTGATAGCATCTGCCAGAGCATCTATGGTTTCTATGTCCAGGTGGTTGGTGGGCTCGTCCAGGAAGAGCATGTGGGGGTTCTGCCAGGCCAGCCAGGCGAAGCACACACGGCACTTCTGCCCATCCGAGAGGTTCCTGATGGGGCTCACCTGCCCAACACAGACACAGCTCAGGCTCTGCAGGCACCTCACAGCCTGCCACCCTGACCCAGAACACTTGGGTCTCACCCTGGGATCCCAGCAGCTCCATGACATAAGAGGACAAATGTTCAGTCAGCCTTATACCTACGCTGAGCTTCTCCCACCCATGGAACAAGGGAATTCCAGGGGCTTCTGAAGAATGAGTCTCCCCAGCAAGACCCAGCTTGTGCCAAAGATGTGCAAGGACAGTTGACTGGGGTCTGACTGGTGTTCACTGATATAACCATCAAACTACTCTCAACTTCTGCAGTGATAAATGGCAAAAACAATGCAAAAATCAACGCTAAACTGCAGTGACATTGACACCTCCTGTCACACACGTGACGTATGATGTACAGGAGCACGTCATGCTCGGACTTACTAGTACCACTGGTGAGCCTCTTGTCTGAACCAAGGGGACCTCACACCCAGCTGAGATCTTCTAACACTTCTGGCTGGTATTCATCTCAGAAATGAGAGATAAGCAAACTAGTTCAAGTTACAATTAAAGTGTGCTCAGGTCTAGCACTACACCACAACTTGTCTTCTTTTCACCCAGATTCTGAGGGGGTCACCCGTTCCAAGCCACATCTTGCTGTGAGCCATTTTTTTCTCCAATTTCAAAGGACTGGATTTTGATGCTATGGTGAGCCATGCTGCATACTGTATCACACTGTCAGACATCAGTGGAGGAACAGAAAACACAACAGCTCTACTCCCCTAATGAGCAAAAAGCAAAGCTCAACAGCTCACACTTACCTGCTGCTTCCCTGTCAGACCATATCTGCCAATGATTTTCCTCATCTCCTCCTTCTCCTTGATCTCTGGGTAGCATTTCAGCATGTACTCCAGGGGTGAGAGGTCTAAGTCCAACTGCTCTTGCAAGTGCTGCCAGAGAAGAAGTCAGCTTCAGGCTGTGCAGGGCACCCACTTCATGGCCCAAAGCACATCTCCCCTTACATCCCACAACCCTCCGGTACCAGATGAGCGGCAGAACACAAGAGCCAATAATCCTACCCACAGGATAGGCCCTGTGCTGAACTATTATGAAACAGTTTCCATTTCAGGAGCAGGAGTGCTGTTTCAGAATAGCAGGTTTGTCCACCACCAAACACAAGGCAACCAGCTCTGCCATTAGCAGGTGGGAGGCTGAATGGGAAGGACCACAGTCAGCAGGGTAAGGACATGAGCTGGAGCCCATTCCATGGACAGTTCCTTCCCCCTTCTCTGGGTACAGAAGGGCAGCAGTGGGAGGGGCCTTAGAAGCAGAACTAGAGGGGCAAGTTTCCTCATTCCTGACAGCTTTTTCCTCTACATTCCCTGTCCCTGGGGGCTGCTGCAGGGAGTACCTGGTGGTATCTACCGATCTTCACATGTGAGTGCTTGCGAATCATCCCATCTGTGGGCAGCAGCTAGAAAGGGAAGATAAAATCATTTCAGCAGGAAATCTCTCCTCTTGCTGTATGTCAGAAATACAGAATCCAGCCATCTCCACTCTGGCACAGGGGAGGTAGCCTGAACACATAATCTGAGAGAAAAAGCCCTATACTGCAACGAGACCTCAGGATTTCCAAGGCCTGAGACTGGGGTGTTCTGGCAAATAAGTGCAGCTTTGTTGAAGACTATCCCAAGAATAAAGGTCCAGAGCAGGGTAGACAATGTAGGAAGCAAACCTCTCCTGTGAGCAGTTTCAGCAGTGTTGACTTTCCAGCTCCATTGGGTCCAACGAGAGCTACACGGGTATCCAGGTCAATCCCAAACTCCAAGTTATTATAGATCCACGGCTGAAAACCACAAAAATCATGCCACATATTATGCCTTTTCACTACTCCCCAGACCTCTCTGCTGCACCTGTAATGCTCTGTCCTCAGCAGACCCAGCATCAACACTGCCAAGGAGTTTGCTCCACTAGTCATATGCTGTAGCCTGATCAGGAAGCTCAGCCAAATGCCTCCCACTCCCAAACCAAGCAGAAGCACAAGAGATCTGTGTATGCACACTCCCCATACTCACCCCATCCTTGCTGTATCTGAAGCTGACATTCTGCACCATGATGACAGGAGGGGGGATTTTCCCACAGGGTGGGAAGTAGAATGACAAAGTCTGTTAACATAGAACATCCACCTGTGAGACACCCCGGAGCACGAGACAGCCCGGACATTCTGGTACAACCATCCCTCACTACCAACATCAGCTGCAGACCAAGGCACCAGACTGCAACTTTTTATAAGCCCCTCTATCAACTTACATATATATTCTGATGAGCTGCTTGCAAGCTCATCTGCTGCCTAACAAGTCCCTATTTCTTCCCCCTTGAAGCAAATGTGGGCTTGTACTCTTCAAACAAGTAGGAGTTGCTCTGAGAATCCTCCCCCATCTCCTATGAGCCTTTGGCACCCATTTCTGATTTCTGTATCTGCAAAATAGCCTCAATGGTATGACAATTCCACTTTCCTCCCCTAAAAATTCCTCCTCCTCTTCCCACTGTTCAGCATTATTCCATGCTGAGTACAGGGATCCTTGGCATCAGGAAGGGTATCTTGTTCTTGCTCCCAGCTTTGTCAGCCATTCCTTCTGTCTGCTAAAGATCATTCTACTTCCGTAGCCCAGGTTTCCAACACTGATCCCTAGATGCAATCCCATGTCTGATCCTACCTTATCATTCACAACTCTCTCTGTCAAGCCAGAAGCCATCATCTTTTGAAGAGTCTTCTCCTTGCTCTGAGCTTGCCTGGCCAGCTTTGCACTGCCATGGCCAAATCGTGCAATGTAATTCTGCAAGAAAGCAAAGTCAGCCAAAAGCCACAGAGACAAGGTTGAGAAGGGGCAGGGATGCCCACCTGCATGGGTAGGAAGGTGCTTATGCAGCCAGGCAGGTACCTTCATATGGGCGATCTGATCTTGCTCCCAGTGGAATCGCTTCATTTGATTTTCTTCTAGTTCCAAACGAGTCTTTACATACTGATCATAATTTCCCTGGAAATAGACCATGGGATATCAGATGTGCCCAGAGAACAGCTCCTGTTTCTGCTGGTGGCACGGGGCACCATTTACTCACTGTGTAGTACTTGAGTTTGCGGTTGTGCATGTGGATGATGTTGGTGCAGACGCCATTCAGGAAGTCCTGGGAGTGGGATATCAGCACAAGGATCCGCTTGAACCTGCGGCACCATGTAAGTAGTTAGAGACTAAGCTAGGAAAAGAATTCCTGTTTGTTGGCCTTGATGGTGACAAAGGCTTCACATGTACCAGATTTCTCTTGCCTTCAATCAGATTAAGAACAAAAAGGCCACAGCCTGGGAGATGCTCTAGGAAACTGGCAGGAAAGCAGCTAAAACCAGGTGCTGTGAGTAAATCCTGCCAACACCTTTCACTGTGGTAAAACACCCTGCACCACTGGACCAGTCTTCATCTGTTGTCACAAGAAGCCCAGGGCTGGCTGCCCATGTGGCAGGTGACTCATGCTACTGATGTAGCTGACTTCATTAGCATCACACTTCCAAGAAGTTTCAACCTTCACTGCTCACTTTCCCCTTCGTACAGACTCCCATCTGTTAGGCACCTTGTGCCTGGCTCCACTCCAATTCCGTACAACGATGGGTCAAAGCCTCCCAAAAAGAAGTTCAAACTACTTCCCTAAAACATCTGACTTTTAAAGGAAGGATGCAAAAGATTTAACTGACAAAGCCGATGGAAAAACCTCTGCAAAGGCAAAGCCCCTCTCACAATACAGTGTTTTAATGTACACCCCAGATAACCTGAGTTTCATAACTATTCCTAAGCTTTTTGCGTTACACCCTCACATTTTACCTTTGTTTATGAAAACCAGTCACCAACACAATAGATGGAACCAGCACACTCAGATACTACAGTTCTGCTAAAACAGAGAAACGGTGGGCAGGGAGATGAGCTGGGAGCCAGGTCTAGAAAGCTCATGCTACTGGTACAGCACACAGTGCTTGTACACAGGCTGCCAAGGCCTCCTCCTGGCTTTCCAGGAAGCCTCTAACTTGGGAGTACAACCCAGCATTTCTCATTTCTTCAGTGACAGGGAGACGGGGCCTTGTCTTGAATTTGTTACTCTTGCATCAAGAATCCCACACAGCAGCAAGCAGAAGATGTCACTGCTACCACAACACAGTTATGTACCCACAAGAACCATAGACAGTTACTCCTGCAGCACTTGCTCACATGCTGACAAGATGTTCCAGCAGAAAAGCGCAACCCACAGAAGCAGCAAACTCCTCTGTGCTTACGTTTTCAGCTCTTCCTCCAACCACACACAGGCATCCAGGTCAAGGTGGTTTGTAGGCTCATCGAGCAGCAGCATGAAAGGCCGAATGAAGAGGGCTCTGCAAGGACAGGGGAGATGACGGCGTAGGGTGAGTGCAGGTAACCCAAAGTCTCTTAGCTCTGCTCTGAGTTCTCAAAACTGTGTCCATGGCTCTTCAGAGTCAGGAGCAGGCGGGCATTCTCCCAGGAGGCAGCAGGCACTATAGCACTCACCTGGCAAGCGCCACCCTCATTCGCCAGCCACCACTGAAGTCCTTCAGCTTTTTCCTCTGCATGGCTGGCGTGAACCCCAAGCCGTGAAGGATACGTGAGGCCCGTGCTTCTGCCTTATCAGCATCCAGCTCCTCCAAACGTTCATATAACTCCAAGAGTTTCTCACATTCCGCTGAAAGAGAGCCTGCCTGTCAGCACCTCTGCCAGTAAAGGGCTCTCAGCTGCACCTCTGCACAGCTAGGAAAGCTCACAAGCCCTCTGCCCTACTTCTATTCAGCACCCTCCATTCCCAAGCCTGAGACACTTCTTAAGAAGCTGCATGGAATAATTCATCCAAAGAATTGTCATTCCATTAGTGTCACTGCCATGTGGCAGCTGGGGGAAAGAGGTACCACAACATGTGAAAACTCCGCCAAGGAACCCAAATTTTCTTTGGTGGGGAAGGAAATGGAGGAAATGTCCCCGGGGATTCGGAGAAGCTTTACCGTCTTCATGAGCCAGACGTTCTGCCTCTCGCTCCAGCATGGCCCTCTCTGTATCCACCTCCATCACACACTGCAGAGGGGTCTTGTCACTGGGGGGCATCTCTCGCGTCAGGTGATAGATGTCAATGTGCTCTGGGATGGGCACTTCTCGCTTCCCAATAGCTGATAAAAGCATGGATTTCCCTGTGTGCAGATAACCACTCCACAATTAATTGTTGGATTCAGTGAGATCCAATGTCACAGTGAAACAGAAGAAATGCACTCAGATCCCATTGATTCCCTCCCTTTTCAAGCCCAGAAAATCCTGAGCAATTTCTTGCCCAAAAGGCCAGAAGACTTGGCGACACAGCAGAGCCCACTGTCTCACTGTGACAAGCTGCCCTCACAGCTAAGGCTCACCGCCCCAAGGACAGGACTGAGACACGAAGAAGCTTTTTGGAAACCGCTTCACTTCAGCCCTTGCTCAGATTTAGAGAACTTTATCTCTGTTGTACTTCCTGCTGTCTAACCAGGTCTAATGGCTGTTACCAGGGCCCCATATTCCAAAGACTTCTAACATAGAGGGAAGTAAAGTACTCATCACTGGAGAACACCAGTGTTTTCCTGAAGGTTAAAGCAGCTGGTCACTCTTACTAGCACTTCTCCAATCACACCCATATTCTGCATCTCTCAATGTAGTGTCACCTTCTCCAGGCACTGTACAGTTGTTTTCCCAGTCAGGCCAAACCACACACTCTTTACTCCTCCATAATGTGCACATTTTTTGACCAATACCATCACTATTTGGTTTACTGGCACTACTAAGCAAATCATGTAAACAGGAATCAGACAGATTTACAGATCCCAGACATCTCACCCAACTCTCCACCGAAACAAGTTCAAATGCACAGTCCAAAGCCAGAATGCACTCTCAGACTTCTGTCAGCAATCCTAGCAATTCCCCTCTCTGGGGAGAGACATGGGAGAACAGGAACTGCCATGGCCCAGCCATGTCTGTCCAACAGCCCTCTTTCCAGTTTCCAGCATCTCCCACCTGCACCTGCCCAGCTCCTCAGCAGCACAACACCCTCACTGAGCTCCAGGGAGCCACATCATATCCCCACAGCTTACCAATGCCATTGAGCCCGATCAGGCCATAGCGTCTCCCAGAGTTCAGCTCCAGTTTGGTGTCACTCAGCAGCTCCTGGCCATGGAAGGTCAGGGAGAGGTTAATGATGTGCACATCAGTGCTGTTGGGGTGGGAGGCCAGCACTCCTGTCACAGCTCGGGCAGCAGCTTTCTTTAATTCAAAGTCCTCCAGCTCCTTTGTAAGAGCATCCACCTCTATACGCAGAAAGATCAGAAGCGTTACTGATTTACAAGTACAAGGGAAGCCATAAGCCCCTCTACAGAAAGGCCCAGGGGTACAAAAACAACTCCCAGCCCCCATTTCTATGGAAGAGTTGAGGACGCTCAGATGCAATGACACTCAGCTTTTCATCTTAGCAGATGGATATACATAGTCTAACAGGAACTTCCACCTGCTAAATATCTAAATACCATATAAATGAAATAGGACCATCAGAATTAAGTCAGCAGCCAGAAGAGCGAGCCAGTTATCTGAGTGTCATGAGACTAACCCCTCCTGCAGGAAGTACTAGGATAGGAAAATACCTTACAGAGTACTGCTTGCAAGCTTAAGGAAAGGGTTAGCCAAAAAAAAATTGGCTAGAAAATGAATGAAGGGAAAGGTTAGAGAAAAGCAGCAGCATTGGAACAGGCCCTACTCATTTTCGGAGAAGCTACTATGTCCATCTGCATGTCTCCCTCTTCCTTTCCTCCTATAGTAACAGCAAATCATACAATCACAGAATTCTAGAATGGTTTGGGCTGGATCTTAAAGAGCATCTAATTCCAAACCCCCTGCCATGGGCAGGGACACTTTCCACAAGCCCAGGTTGCTCCAAGCCCCAACCAACCTGGCCTGGAACACTTCCAGGGATGGGGCAGCCAGAGCTTCTCTGTGCAGCCTGTGCCAGGGCCTCACTACTCTCTTTCCTGTCATGCTGACCTTCTGTTGCAGCCCAACTTCACTGCTCGGTGAGATGCTGCCCTTGGAAGCAGCAAACGGCACTGGGGATCTCGGCAGCGCTGCTGCTGCTCAGAGCAGAGAGCTGAACAACAGCCTGGCTGCGAGCATCTAGTGCTCCTGGCAAAATCACCCACTCAGCCAAATCACCGCGAACACCACAGCAAATGTGCCTCAGCCAAGGAGCACAAAATGTCACTGGTAGTCACACGGGACCCCTCTGGACAGTGCCACAGAGCAGGAAGCAAAGAGGAGCAAGGGCGTTTTCCCCCGATGTGTAAACAGCTCATGCAGAACTCCCAATAAGAAATATGCCAGTATCGACCCATATGGAATCACAGGATCTCCTGAGCTGGAAGGGACCCCCAAGTATCACCCAGTCCAGCTCCTGGCCTGGCAGAGGATACCCAAACAATGGCCCAAGAGCACTGTCCAAACATTCCTTGAGCTCTGCCAGGCTTGGGGCCATGACCACTGCCCTAGGGGGCTGTTCCAGAGCCTGGTATAGGTTGGATATGAGAAAAGGTTCTTTCCCCAGAGGGTGGTGGGGCACTGAACAGGCTCCCCAGGGCAGTGGGCACAGCACCACGGCTGCCAGAGCTCCACGAGTGTTTCAATGATACTCTGGGGCACATGGTGGGATTGTTGGGGCTGTTCCTGTGCAGGGCTAGAAGTTGCACTCGATGGTCCTTGTGGATCCCTTCCAACTCGGCATATTCTGTGACTGTGACCCCCTCGGGGGGGAAGAGCCTTCCCCAGATTCCCGCCGGATCCCGGCACAGGCCCCGCCGCTCCCACCGCCCCGCCCGCCCCGGGCTGCACCAATAGGGAGGCGATATGCGAATGAGAGACAGACGGACAGACAGAGAGGGAAAGAGAGACAGACAGACAGAAAGAGAGAGAGCCCCGCAAGGGGAGGGAGAGACAGAGAGAGCCTCACACGGGGCGGGGAGAGGGAGAGGGAGAGGGAGAGGGAGAGGGAGAGGGAGAGGGAGAGGGAGAGGGAGGGAGAGAGAGAGAGAGAGAGAGAGAGAGAGGAGGGAGGGAGAGAGGAGAGAGAGAGAGAGAGGAGGGAGGAGATGAGAGAGAGAGGGAGAGGGGGGGGGGGGGGGGGGGGGCGAGCGAGAGCCCCGCACGGGGAGAGTGCCCCGTGGCTGCGAAAGCAAGTTGTCCCTCGGTAAGCGTTACCTATGTCCTTCAGGGTCGACAGCGCCCTCTGACAAAGTTTCTCTCTTTAACAGGCACAAAGTCTCTTTTAGAGACAGGCTCTCAGACTCTGCAAACCAGGTACGTCCCAGAGAAACAGGTGAGGAGAGAGTGAGAGCAATAGCAGTAAGAACAGAAAGAATTCAAGTGCTGCACTGGTCCCTGCAGCAAGAAAGAAAACCCCAAACAAAACAAAACGAAAAACAAAAAAAAAAATCCAAAAAGGTCTGGGCATTAAGTAGCAAAAGATCGGGACAGTGTCTGTCTGAGGGGGGAGACATCATCAGTCCTTTCCATCTTTACGCTGCCGTGCCTCGAGCGAGGGCCACGGGCATCCTTCACACACACGGCCCATGTGGAGCCCCCGGGGGGTCCTGCTGCCCCGGGGCAGAGTGGCCCAGACGGCAGCTGCCGCAGCCGCCGGCTCGGCGCAGCCCGTGCCCGAGGTGTTTCATCCGAAGAGAATCAATGTCCCGGCTCACCCAGCCGGGGCACGGCCGAGCCCCAGCCGGGCCCTCCACCACGGGACACCCAGGGCAGACACTGGCCGCCCCCTCACCTGGCAGCGCCGTCCCGTTGGCCTCCGGGGGCCGGACCTCCTGCGGCTCCGTCCCGGCATCGCCGTTCTCCTCCGGGGCCCGGCGCGGCCGCTGCCGGGCCTTGGCCGCCTCCTTCTTCTTGGCCGCCTTCTTCTTGGCCAGGTCGGAGGGCATGGCGCGGGGGGGGGCTGCGGCGGAGGGGAGACAGGCGCCGTTAGGCCGCGCCGCCCCGGGTCGCCCCGCCCCCGTTCCCCGCCCCGGTGGCCCCGCGAGCCGGCGGCCCCGGCCCGTAGCACGCTGCGCCGCTCGGTCCTGTCGAGAGCTCCCGTCCGCCCGCCCGCCCGCCCGCTGGGCTGCCCGCGCTGCCCGGCCCGGCCGCTCCCGCCCCGCGCCCCCCGGGCCCGCGCGCACCGGCCTCTCGCGCTTTCCTTCTGTCGCAACAGCCCCGCCGCGACCGCGTGCGCGCGCCCCGCCCCCCCGGCGCGCCGGCCAATAGCAGCGCCGAGTGTCACCGGCCCCCCCGGCGCGCCGGCCAATCGCAGCGCCGAGTGTCACCCGGCTCCCCCCGGCGCACCGGCCAATCGCAGAGCCGAGCGTCACCGGCGCCGGGCGGCGCGCGTCCCTGGGCGGCCGCCGCGCCCCCCGGCGTGCCCCGAGCCGGCCCGGCCCCGCCCCTGCGGTACCATAGAGACGGGGGGGCGGAGCGGCCGCCCGGTACCATCGAGAGCGGAGCGGAAGCGGAAGGGCGAGGGGCGATGCGGCGGGTGAGGTGGCAGCGGCGCAGCGCGGACGGGACGGACCCGCTGCCGTCTCCCGCGCCCTCGGCCCGGAGCCCCGGGCTGCCCCCGGCGCTGCCGCCGGCCTGCGGGTGAGAGAGCCCCGCCCGCCATGTCCTCCGGGAGCTCGGTCCGGCCGTAGCCGCCGCGATGCGCTTGGGCGCGGTGCTGGGCGCGCTGCGGCCCGCGCTGCCGCTCCTGCTCGGGCTGTCCCTCGGCTGCAGCCTGAGCCTCCTGCGTGCTTCCTGGAGCCACGGCGCGGCCGAGGAGCGATGCCTGGCACCGGGCCGACCCGCGCCGCCCGCCCACGGGGCTCCGCCCGACGCAGCGGAGGGGGGGCCGGGCCCGGGCCACGAGGACTTCAGGCCCCGCATTGTGCCGTACTACAGAGACCCCAACAAGCCTTACAAAAAAGTGCTCAGGTAAGCTCTGTGCTTTTTGGCCCGGCTTTCCTTCAGGGAAAATAGTCACGTGTGGGTGGTATTTAGGGTTCTAAATCTCGGCGTGAGTGAACAGGTTCAAGGTGGAATTTGCTGTTTGAATTACCTTGTGTAGGAACAACGTGATGTAACAAGGCGATGGCCAAGATTGTCACCTTAAAGGAGTGGAAGACACTTGTTTAGGAAATTAACCTGAGGGGGGAAAAAAGGCAACAAAAGTGCCCGAGAAGATTGAGAATATTTCTTTTCAATACGGGAGGGATTCTACCCCTCTGCCCCCTCAGGTGAGACCCCACCTGCAGAGCTGCCTCCAGCCCTGGGGTCCAGCACAGGAAGGACATGGAGCTGTTGGTGCAAGTCCAGAGGAGGCACTAAGATGGTCAGAGGGATGGAGCACCTCTGTTATAAGGAAAGACTGAGAGAATTGGGATTATCAGATGGAGAAGAGAGGGTGGGGTGACCTCACTGTGGCCTTCCAGGACCTAAAGGAAACCTGCAGGAAAAATGGAGAGTGACTATTTACAAGGGCCTGGAGGGACAGGAAAAAGGGCAATGGCTTCAAACTGATAGAGGGCAGGGGTAGATGGGATATTGGGAAGGAATTCTTCCCTGTGAGGGTGGGGAGACCCTGGCACAGGTTGCCCAGAGGAGCTGTGGCTGCCCCATCCCTGGAAATGTTCCAGGCCAGGTTGGGCAGGGCTTGGAGCAACTTGGGCTAGTGGAAGGTGTCTCTGTCTGTGGCAGGGGGTGGGACTGGATGAGCTTTGAGGTCCCTTCCAACCCGAAACGGTCTGGAATTCTATGATTCTTTTGTTACCTGTGTCTAATAGAACACATTAAATTATTCTTCAAAACTTTTCTAAGCAGTCTATTCATTAAGGAAGTTTTGAGCAATTAACAATAATCTATTGAGGTAATGTAATACACTACAATAAAGTATTGTACGAAACTTTCCTGCCTCACCGTCCAGGGCCACTCTGGGGGTCACACTGGCACCACCCAGACTGTCACTGCTGGGACCGGGGTCCCTTCGCAGTGGTGGCTCTGGTGACCCAACAGGTACCCCCTCGGCTCCTTCCACAAACCACAGTCACACTGTCAGACAAGTTCCCTTGACCCCAGGCTTCCTGTAGCAGAGTTTCTTTGATTCCTTTAGGTATTTTATTTGTGGTGCAGCAACATCAGAACAGCTCAGGCTGGTGCCTCTGCAGAGGGACCCTGAGCAAAGGGACCCCTGGGCTCTTGTACCCTCACAATCTCTTTACATGCTCTTCACGTGCGTTCTCACGTGCCTTTTGGTCCAATGGTGATCTTTGGTCTGGGGTCTTCTCATTGTTCACCGGGTCCTGGAGGGCTTTGGACCCTTTGTTAGGCCAAGGCCAGAGACTGTTGCTGGCTCATGGCCTGGGGCTCCAGTGATTTCCTGCCACTCGGGGCCCCACGTGCAGCTGGTGCACCCTGGCACACCCCAGCCCCCAGCACTAGGGACTCCTTAACAGTCCTTCCTGTGGTTTAATTGAGCAAACCTCCTAAGCTGCTAGTGGTTAGCTCTGTGGTATTTTAATTTTAATTACACTGGCATGGTTTTCTAGCTCACATAAATGATGTGAGATTGTAGCTACCTTGAAGGAAGCAAGCGTTTTCACAAAATGGGATTTTCACTAATGAGTTTTCTCTTAAAGCTTTGCATCTAGGCTTGACTGTTTCACCATGGGTTGACTCCAGCAAATAAGGATTTATCCCAAGTTACCATAATTCTTGATCTTTCTTCTCCAGCTCTTTGTCTTATAGGTATGTCCTTCCTTTACAGAACTCGCTATATCCAGACAGAATTGGGATTCCATGAGAGACTGTTTGTGGCTGTGCTGACCTCCAAGGCCACCATTAACACGTTGGCAGTGGCAGTGAACAAGACGGTGGCCCACCACTTCCCACGCCTGCTGTACTTCACGGGGCTGCGCAGTGCCAAGGTGCCCCATGGAATGGTGCTGGTGGCCCATGGAGACGAGCGGCCCATTTGGCTCATGTACGAGACCATGAACTATATCCATCAGCATTTTGGTTCTGACTATGACTGGTTCTACATCATGCAAGATGACACCTATGCCCAGGCTGAGCAGATCAAGGCTCTGGTGACGCACCTGAGCATTAACCAGGATGTGTACCTGGGGCGAGCGGAGGAGTTCATCGGGGGGGATGAGCAGGCCCGCTACTGTCATGGGGGCTTTGGCTACCTGCTCTCTCGTAGCCTGCTGCTGAAGCTCCACCCACACCTGGACAGCTGTCGCAATGAGATACTCAGTGTGCGGCCAGATGAGTGGCTGGGCCGTTGCATCATTGATTTCCTTGGCATCACTTGCGTTTCCCAGCTCCAGGTACTACCTCCCAGCTCAAGGTTTTGTGTTAGCTGAGCCTGACAGAGCCCATGCTCTTACTTGGTCCCTGCTCTGTAGCAAAGTGGCTTTTCTGTGAGCTGCAGAGGAGGAAGGGGCTGTGTGCTATAGCAGCGTCGGGGAGGGGCCCAGAATCACAGCTGTGATGTTGAGATAGCACACACGTGACTTAATTTTTGGCCTACTACCAGGGTCTGATCCACAGGTTTTTGGAGGTAGGATAAAGGGCATGTTGGTACCAAGAAGAAAATGGAGGTTAGGGTGGGAGGGACGACTCATACCTTTTTATCGCAGTCTGTATGGAAAGAGGGGCAGGTGCATGTCTGGGGTGAGGGAAAGCTGCTCTGTGAACTCAGATTCCATTCCAGTCTTTCTGGCTTTTGTCTGCTTCAGGGCCAGCATTATCACACCTATGAACTGGCCAAGAATACTGAGCCAGAGAAGGAGGAAGAAGAGGAGTTCCAAGCAGCTCTTGCAGTCCACCCTGTTTCCGACATGACCCTGATGTACCGGCTGCACAAGCAGTTCAGCAGGATCCAGCTGGACAGAGCCTACCGGGAGATACAGGACCTCCAGGTATGTGGTGAGAAATACCTGCAAAAAGTCCTTGACCAAACAGATTTCCTTCTATTTTAGTGCAGTAGAGGAAGATTGTTGCTTCCATTTGTGGATGACTGTCAGCCAGACACAGGCTGCAGCCCTGTGTCTCACAAACAGCACTTTTGACACCTGAAACTGCTGGTGTGACATTTGTAGGTGGTGTGGTGGGCCTGGAGGGGAGCTGGCCTGGACCCCTTTGAGAACGTGGTGGGGCTCAGTTTGTGCTCTCTGTTTGCACAGATGCAGATCAGGAACTTGACAGCACTGACCCCTGCAGGCGAGGCAGGCGTGACCTGGCCTGTGGGAATAAACGCCCCGTTCCTTCCGAAGTCCCGCTTTGAGGTGATCAACTGGGACTACTTCACTGAGCAGCACCTCTTCTCCTGTCCTGACGGCTCCCCAAAGTGTGAGCTCTCTGGAGCCAGCAAAGCAGATGTTGGTGAGATCATTGAGTCGGCGCTGGAGCAGCTGAACCGTCGGTACCAGCCCCTGCTCCGCTTCAGCAAGCGGCAGCTGCTCAACGGCTACCGGCGCTTTGACCCCACGCGGGGCATGGAGTACACACTGGACCTGCTGCTGGAGGCTGTCACCCAGAAGGGCCACAGTCACGTTCTGGCCAAGCGAGTGAGCTTGGTGCGACCCTTAAGTAAGGTGGAAATTATTCCCATGCCATATGTGACGGAGGCCACGCGGGTGCAGCTGGTGCTTCCCTTGACAGTGCAGGACCTGGATTATGTGGCAAACTTCCTGGATATGTTTGCTATGAACACACTGGACACGCATGATAATGCCTTGCTGACTTTGCTTTTTGTCTACCATCCCTACGATGCCCAGAGAGTCGGTCAGGTGGATGTTTTTGCTGGAGTCAAAGCCATGGTAGGAGAGCTGGAGAAACGCTATTCAGAAGTTAAAATCCCGTGGATTAGTGTTAAAACAGAGGTGCCATCACAAGTGAAGCTCATGGATATAGTCTCAAAGAAGCACCCTGTGGATACACTGTTCTTCTTGGCCAGTGTCTGGACAGAAATCAACATGGAGTTCCTGAACCGCTGCCGCATGAATACCATCAGCAACTGGCAGGTCTTTTTTCCTGTGCATTTCCAGGAGTTCAACCCCGCACTGGTGTACCGTGGTGAGCAGACAGCTTCCTCCAGCACTGACTTCCTGAGGGATGGGCATTTTGACAGACATTCCTTTGCTGAGGCCTGCTTTTATAATTCTGACTATATGACAGCCCGTACCAAGCTCGCAGCCGATATCCTGGACCGAGATGAGGTGCTGGAGGGCATGGAGGTATTTGATGTCTTCCTCCACTATTCTGGTCTGCACCTGTTCAGGGCTGTGGAGCCGGGGCTGGTGCAGAAGTACACCCTGAGGAGCTGCAACCCCCGGCTCAGTGAGGAGCTGTACCACCGCTGTGTGCTCAGCAACTTGGAAGGACTCGCGTCCCGCTCACATTTGGCCATGGCCCTCTTTGAGCAGGAACAGGCCAACAGCACTTGAGAGATGGAAACATCAAGAGCTTCTTAGCACCTTAACACTTGGCACTTTCCATCCCCTTCCCAGCCTTGCCATGGGTGAAGGGCATGTGAGGTCAAGGGAAGAGGAAGACTTTCTGGGCCCCACTCTGAAGCACATGGGCTATGGAGAGAGGCTGTTTCTGTGGAGGGGGTTTGGTTTGTTTGTTTTGGGGTTTTTTAATAAATTTAATTTTCTTTCCAGGCAGACTAATGTGGTCACTTGTAAACTTTGCAGCCTCTGGGATGAGGGAAGTGAGACAAGCTGTAGAGCTGACCTTACTTAAAGCTGTGCAATTCTGCTGAGCGGTGCATCGAGAGAGCGAGCGTGAGCTACATACTGGGGCAAAGTTACCCTGACTTGGTACTCTCAGGGCTGTTGTTGCACCCTCCTATGTGTTTGTGTGTTTATGCATTCACTTTTTCAAGAGGCATAAACACAACTTGTCCAATTCAGCTGGGCAAAGCTGTTCAACCACTTTCACTTTGCTGTGTTTGACTCTTCCAGAGCTTCAGAGCTGTTCCAGTTTAAATGTCTTGGGGATGGAGACTCCACAATCCCTCCTGGCAGTATGCCCCTGTGTGTAGTTAACTTTTACAGCTGAAAAGTTCTTT
This sequence comes from Chiroxiphia lanceolata, assembly GCF_009829145.1. NCBI lineage: Eukaryota > Metazoa > Chordata > Aves > Passeriformes > Pipridae > Chiroxiphia > Chiroxiphia lanceolata. Next base: position 156,260,929 of record NC_045637.1, read on the forward strand.
CTCATGTTTAAATGAAATTTCTTGCATTTCAGTTTATGCCTGTTGCCTCTTGCAATGTCACCAGAGACCACTGAGCAGAAGCTGTTTGTGTCTTCCTTACATTCTCCCATCACTGAGACACACATGGATGAGACTGTGCTGAGCCTGTTGTCCAGGTGAAACCATCCCAGTTCTTGCAGTCTCACTGTTAGGACTGACACTCCCATTACTTAACATCTCCACATTCCTTTGCTGGACTCGCTCCAGTATGTCCATGTCTGTCTTGTACGGGGGAGCCCAGACTGGACACAGGACTCCAGGTGTGTCTCACCTGTGCTGAGGAGATAGCTCATTGCCCTTTACCTGCTGGCCACAGCCCCCCTGCTGCAGCCCAGGATGCTGTCCCCACCTTTGCTTGGAGGGAACACTGCTGGCTTATGTTTAACCTGGTATCCATCAGGACCCCACTAATCTTTTTACTTTTTCAGCTTTCCAGCATCATCTTTCCAGGGAATATCCCAGAAATCAAAGCCTCAGTGTGAACTTGTGAGTTTGTGTGATGAGCCAGCAAGTGTGACTGACTCCCTTAATGGCTGCAGGGGTGCTGCTGAAGGAGAGAGGTTGTATTTGCTATACTTATCTCATGAGGAGCACGAGGTGGAGCTCTGGTGTTGGCATCAAAAGAGATGCTGAAAAATTAGAAAAGCTTCAAAAGAAGTATTAAGAGTCAGGAACATTGGATCAAATTGATAGAAGTCTTGGATTTGTTTGTTTAACAAGTAAGGCATGTCTTGATTACATTTACATGGGAAGAAGCCAGATCTCTGCAGTGTCTTAGGGGGATGTGTGTTTGTTGCTAAGCAAACATTCTCAGAATGAGGACAAGGGCAGCTACCTGGGAAACCCTCTGTTGATAAAAGGGTTGTTTTGCACAGGGAGGTTATGATCCCAGTAGGAAAGGCGGTCGTAGTGGGTAGGGTACCATTTAAAATGTGTCAGAGCTAACATGATAAAGAGAACAATGTACATCATCTCACATCCTTTAAAGTCAGGGAACCCCAAGTGGTGCAGTGTCAAATAGGCCTCTGATCCACACCCAGCATGCCATGCAGACCCCACCTGCAGAGCAGGTTCTCCCTTTTTGGCCATTATAGCTATTATAGGATTGCCAGAAAACAGCTCTGTCTGTTATTCTTGCTGTCAGACAGAAAGGATGTTTGCCTGGGAATTTCTTGCCTCAGTTTTAGACAGAGGCCAGGACACAGGAGTGGAGGAATGGCTGGTCTGGTCCGAGAGTTGCCCGCAGGCCTTTCTGTACGATGAGCTGGCTGAGGCTGTCCTGTGGGCAAGGAATTTGTGCAGCAAACCCAGGCCTGCCTGTGAGCAGCACAGGCCTGTGCACGCTCGGGTTTGCAGCGGCTGCCGGGCGGGATCAGGTGCCACGGCAGAGACGGACAGAGCGAGAGCCCCGATGCTGCTCACCTTGGGATGGGGTGCTCGGTGTCTTGAATGCAAAAGAGATTCTGCAGCATGAAAAACAACCTCCTGGTGCCAGAGAGGATGCAGAGCTTGAGAGAATCTGGAAGCTGATTCTATTATTTTTTAAAATCCAGCTCTTTGGGAAAGGCAGGAAATACTGTCAGCAAACTGCCCAGTCTGTAAGCTGGAGATTCTGGTTTTTAACTCTGCATTCCAAGGTGAGATTAGGTGATATGAAATGACCAACTTGGGTCTTGTTTGGTGTAATGCTGGATCAATTCATTCAACATTTAATTTGATTATTTTCTTTCCTCTTTACAGCATTTGCCTTGTGGCATTTTTAGTTTACTATCCCCAGGCTGTTCCAGCCCTCGTGTAACTGGGAAGGTGAACGGGTCTGCCCAGGGGGGCAGTTCTCCAGCCAGTGTTGTTTCACACTTAATGGATTATTTGGAAGCAAATGTAAGATCTCTACTGATAAAATGTGCAGATGATGTAAAAAACTGCAAAAAAGTCGTGAAGAGAAGATAACAGTGGAGAAGAGTAGCAGAGTAAGGCTCTTCACATCAATTTTTGTCTTAAAACAGTCAAGTGCAAATTTACATACTTGTGGAAGATGAAGGTGTATCACTCCTCCAGAGAGGACTGCATGTTAAAAGAAAAAGGTAAATCTGGGAAGCAATTGACTGTATTAAAGTGCCAGCAGCTTAATTTGTCTAGGACCCACTATTTTAGACACTAAAATCCAGAGCTGTCCCAGCCCTGTAAAGCTGACAGTATAGGATTAAGACATAACAGATCTTAACAGGTAGACAGTCTTGGGGAAACAGATGCTGTTAATGTGAGACAGTAAAAAGGGCAGAGCTCACAGCCTTTTTTTTTTTTTTTTAAGGCTTGAAGGGAAGAGAGAAAAAAAAAGAATGAAAAGAATGTATGAGAGGTTCACAACACTTACCTGAAGACTGGAAAAATATTTTATGTGAGATGAACTCCTGTTGTGATAAGACAAAGGGGTAATGGCTTTAAACTGAGCTTAATGGTTTTAAACTAAGAGAGGGTAGATTCAGAGTAGATAGAGGAAAGACCATTTTAAAAATGAGGGTGGTGAGGCCCTGGCACAAGTTGCCCAGAGAAGCTGAGGCTGCCCCATCCCTGGAAGTCTCCAAGGCCAGGTTGGGCAGAGCTTGGAGTGACCTGATTGAGTGGAGATGTCCCTGCCTATGGTGAGGAGGGACCAGATGGCCTTTAAAAGCCCCTTCCAACCCAAACCTTTCTATGATTCTATGAACTCTAATTACTTAGACACTGATTAGAGTGTATGAATACATGTACTGAGTGAAAACACTGGATACTAAAGAGGCTTTTAATTGTCCAGGAGTAAGGCACAACAACCACTGAACTAACAGCTTTAAACTGTAACAAATAATTCCAAGGGGAAACAGGCACATGCTTTCAGTGCTGAAAGTGAGTAGCTAGTGAAATTACAGTGGTAACTTTTCCAGTGTTCTACAATTTACTTGGTTTGTGTAACAGAGATCAATGGAGGACTGTGTGAAATTACTTGTCAAATGTAAGTGGGCAGAATTAATGGTCCTTCATGGCCTTAAGTTTCATGACTGTCAATATATAGTGGATGAAAGATATGAAAGAGAAATCCATCAAAGGCTGTTAACCACAAATCTAACAGCTCTGGCACAGAAGGTCTCTGAACCAGAAATCCCTTGGAGCTATGAGAGCCTTCAGGAAATGAGCACTGTGGTGATATTTTCTAGACATTCAGTGTTGGCCACTTTCAGTGACAGAGTATACGAGTCAGGTGTACTTATGATTTGACTCTATACCACTATTTTTGCGTCATTTTGGACTAGATCTTTTTCAAGGATGTGCTTTAGTTCAGCCAGAAATGATGAACAATGTGAGGATCATGATACAGAGTTTGTGGACTACAGTGGGGTCATCTTTGACCTTGTACCCCTGAGGAAATGCATACCCTCATTTGGTGTCTGTGTTACCCCAACACCGGGAGTGTGTACTTTAGTACTTCGCTTTTTTCTACATCACTCCATGCCCTTGGATAGTCTTCTTCCTTGTCATCAGTTGTAGTGAATTTCTTCCACTGGATGTCCTAGACTGGCTGATGTATCCTGTTGCCACAGTCTGCGTTGATCCCAGAGAAAGACATACAGTATATGGTACAAACACAGAAAGCTTCTGTCCCTGCTGCATTTTTAACTTCAAGAAACAGGTGAAAACAAAGTCTCCATCTTCTCACCTGTGACAGAACTGCCACTCTATCCCTAACTAACAGGTGTACTTAAAAAACCCACCAAACCCAGATATTGTGAACTCAGATATTGTATCTGATCATGGTGTACATCAGTCTTCTCCAAGACTGGAATACAAATGATGTGGCTCTGCCATGTGAGTGGGACGTGCAGCCCATCTCCCCTGGGAGAGGGGGCTGTTCCCCCCTCCTCCCTGGGACACACCTGGCAGCATTCAGGTGTGTCGGGGCAGGTCCTAGGATGGCTGCACTGAATCACAGCTCACAAGTGCTGAATCTTATCCCTCCAAAGTGGAGCAGAGCCAATTTCCAACACTCTGGAGAGTACAAGCCTGGCACTTACAGATGGTTTAGGCTGTTCCACAAAAGTTTTGGAGTTGCTGTTGGTCAGATCAGATGAGCAGATACAGAGGACACGATACTCTCATGAACAGGTGCACATTTTCCCAGGTACTACAGCAAGGTATTCTTGCTTAGCAGACTCCTCCATTCTTAACTCCAGCATGAAGAGGTCTTTTCCGAGGAGCTTGCTCTCTTCTGTTTGGCCTTGACCATGGCTTTGTCACACATTCATCATGAAACATTCTGTACAGCACTGCAGAGCATGTCCAGGTACAAGTGCCAGTTGAGTCTCCTGCCAGGAGTTCTGGCCTGAACCACTATACCAGGTGCTTTTGTGCCCTGCTGTCCCAGGGCTCACCCCTCCCGAGTCCTGTACCTTGGCCAAGACAGTCACCCTCTCATATTCCCATTTCAGGTTCTTTCCTGGATGTTCTGAGCACTTAAGGTACCTTATCTTCTCAGCATGCACGCTGAAACTGCTGCTGACAGGTAACAGAAACTCATTTTCCATTTGCAACCGTGTTTTGCTGGTGCAAGTAACTGTAGAAAAAGCTTGAAAATGTGACAGGTGAAAAATACAGTGGAAAAGATGAATGCGTGTATTTGTGCTAGAGAGACCTAAATCCACCTTATAATCTTTACAATGTTTTACTTCATCTTTTAGGCTTAAACCCTTTTTGAACATGAGGCAGGCTTGCTTGGCTCCCTGATGGAGCTCAGTCCTTTCACTGCTTTCACTGCTTCCTTGCAGCTCCTTGGAGCATCATCCCAGAGTATTCACTGTCAGTGCTCATCCTGTCCAAACTGCCCTCCTCATCCTCATGGACCACAGGACACCCGCAGGTCACACTGAGGCTACCTTCACCTTACTCTGTCAAAGTGCACATCATAGAGGTGGTCTGTGTTTGTGAAGCAGTTTTCCTTTCCCATTGTAATTGGCATTGCACCACAGACCCATGGTCTGCCAGGCCCAGCACCCTTATCTTCACCCTTTGGGAATCACCAGCTTCTTAAGACAAGGAAAATCATGTGGATGGTGGATCGCAGCTCTGGGCTGGTTCTGCATTTGAAGGATCAGACGTGCCTTTGAGCTACCCTCATCCCATTACGGCCGTGCCGGAATTCTCACCGTGTCCTGGTGAGCCCCGGCCTCGCCACAGCCGGTGTGAGCCCCGCTCGGTATCAGCCGGCAGGGCTGTCGAGCTCTGCTGCGCGCGGCCGGTGCCAGGCGTGGGCAGGGCTGGCACCGGTACTGGGCACGGGCAGGGCAGGCAGGGCTGGTACCGGGCACGGGCAGGGCTGGCAGCGGTACCGGGCACGGGCCGCGCTGGGCGGGGGCTCTGCGGGCGGGCGCGAGCGCGGCCGGCAGGCGGCGCTGTGGAGCGCGCGGAGGCTGCGGCGGGGCGGGAGCGGCGCGAGCGCGGCGGGGCTGCGGCGGGGCGGGGGCGGCGGTGAGTGCGGGGCGGGGGCGGCGGGGCTGCCACGGGGACGGGGCTCTGCCGGCGGTGAGGGGCGCTGGGGTGGGGGGAGCGCGGGGCTCTGTGGCGGCGGGGCCCAGCGGTGGTAGGGACCGGGGGCCGTGGCGGCCCCGCAGCCCGTCCGTCCCTCTCTCCAGCTCTCCCGAGGCGGCAGAACCGGGGCGGCCGGCGGCGCTGGGAGGGTGTGGGCGCTGCTCCCGCCCGTCCCCGGGAGGAGTTCCGCGCCGCGCCGCCCCCGCGGGTCTGGGAGCGGGGCAGGGGCCGCGGCCGCACCGCCCTCCCGCCGCAGCGGCGGGGCCGGGGCCGGGCGCTCCCGCAGCGGGACCCTCTCCCCGGCGCGGCGGGCGAGCCGCACTTTGCAGACGGTCCCTCGCCGGTGTCCGCAGCGCCGCGCAGGCGCCCCGCGCTCCGACGGCCCCGGCGGGAGCGGAGCATGGACGGGACGGTGAGCGCCGCGCGGCCCCGCCGCCCCCGCCCCGGCACCCGCGGGAGCTCTGTCTGCGGGACGGCCCCGCAGGCGGCGGCCCCGGCCCGGGCACGGACTGGGGCAGCGCCCGCACGGCTCGCCCGGCCAGGAGACCGGCGGAGTCAGGGCAGACCCGGCGGTGCCTCCTCCCGCGGAGCCGCAGCTGGAACACCCCGACGGCTGCGGCGCCGGTCTCTCCGTTCTTCCCCGCGGACTTGGCTTTGCGCGGTGCAGCCCCCGCCGAGTGTCCCAGCGCGGGCCTCGCGTCCTCGGCCGAGCCGCGGCTTTGCTGCCTCGCAGGGACTTGGCTGGCTCGGAGGGGCAGAGAGGGGGAGCCCAGTGCGCATTTACCGCTCCCGAATGCGGGCTGCAGGCCCCCTCGGGAGGGTCTTCTTTAGCAGGGACTGACTTTTCCGCGGGAGACACCATCACTCATCTGGAATTGCCCATCCTGCCCTGACACGATCCTCTGGAGAGGAGGAGTCCTCCTAACAGCCTGTCCCTGGAAACACTGCACACCCAGCGCTTCCCTGTGGCTAACTGACCGCTGTCTCCAATGCTCCAGGAACAACCAGCCTTCACACAGGAGAAGGCAGCTTTTGAGAGAGAGCATTTGTCTCGCTGCCTCTAAGGTGCCCCTCAGTTCTGTCTTCAGAGGGAGATACATGATCCCAGATGCTCTCTCAGGACTAACTGATCCCTGTCTGTAGGAGACTGGTGCTCTGCATGGCTTTCCAGAAGATCTTCCTGACTTCCCACACATACAAAGCATCTCACTGGTGCCAGGAGCTTGCTGCTGGAGATTGCTGCTCTCCCTCCTGTTCCCTGAGGCCTGAACTCTCCTCCGTTTCCTGCATCGCCATGGCCTGCGGAGGGTTCCTATGTGCAAGTTGCTTCTGGGAAGACTGAGGTAGAATTGAAATGGGAGACTGAGGAGCAAGCAACGTTATCTACCAGTTAGCATGACCTGGGAGAGCGTTTGTGCAGTATCCTCACTTGCTGCTGTCAGCACTGCCCTTATTGGAGAGACTGGCTTCATCCTACTGCCCATCCAAGGGAGTCCTACAGCTTCTGAAAATACCCAGTTCCTTGGTGTTGTCTCAGGAGCAATCAATGACCTGCTGTTTTCCATGGGAACACCAGCAAAGCCAGCCCGTCTTCCCTTGCTGAATCCCCTGACCCCTCTCTGAGGAGGAAACTTGCGGCCTGGCCTTACCCCTGAGGCAGGGTGAGGGTGAGATTCCCAACACTCAGCCTTTGCTCTCCTTTTCCTCAGTGCTGCACTGATGTTCCTTTCTGTACCTTGTGCACTCTCCCTTCTCACTTGCACTGCCTCCACTGCGGTGTTTGCCTTAGCCCCTGCTTGCCTGGGCTCTGTTCTTCCTTGACTTCAGCTCTGTTTTAGCAGAACTCACCATGATCTTCTTTCTGCCCTTGATTCTTCCCTTGTTCTGACCCCACTAGACTCAGAACCTTGGTTCTGTCCCTGGTGGAGTTATCTGTGCTTGTGCTGCACGGCACTGGCCAGGCTGGCACTGTCATGCTCATACTTCCCTTTCTTGCCTGTCTGTTCTTTGAACAGTTGTGTCTAACTGCATGCCTAGGTATGAGCTTACACCTGGGAACGCTGTGCGTGCTGGTGACACCTGTTCTGCTGTAATGCTGCTTTTCTTCATCAGCTGCAGTACAGAGCTGTCAGGAGCAGCAGAGCTTTGTATGTGCACATGCAGCTGGCTCAGCTCTTCCCAGCTTCTTTTCCTTCTTACTCTGGTTCATCTTCTCTGGGACCTATCATAAGTATGCAGACACTGAAGCTGTCTGAACTATACCCTAAATCTGTGGGATCATTAGTTCTCCCAGTCTGCAACACTCTCACCGTCCTACGGGGGCAGCTGATGGTGGCTGCTGAAACGCTGCAGTGTTCTGGTAGCCTTTAAGGAGTTGATTTCTTTAAGGATGAAGGAAAGCAGACTTGGTTGATGCTTCTGAACTGGCCTCCCTTCCCAAGGGTGACCAGAGATGTCTGATGGCAGAAACACAACTGAGAACATCTTTGTGAGAAAATACCCTTGCTTCCTGGTTAGGCCAGGCAAATTCCAGGGATCCCCTCCAATCCTACCCACCCTATTGATCTCATCAGTCTTCTCAATATGTTCACAAGTTGTAGGCAAGTGGTGACTTTCTGCATGCTCTTTCCAATCTTCTCAATTTCAGGCTGGCTCTCGTGGGGAAGCTGAACAGCCCACATGGATTGGCCATGTGGAAAAATGGCTGTCCTGGCAGCCTGGACGTGCCCCCGTGTGCAGGGTCTGCAGAGAAGCCCTGAACCACTGTGTCAGTTGCATCTCCCCTTTCTTGCTTTTTCCCCCTTTTTCCCCCCCAAGTTGTGCTGCTTTTGAAGTGTCCCATGAATTGATGCTGTTCTAGGAAATGTTATTTATACTGTATATTATTTCCCTCTTACCCAGAATGTGCTTTCTTTTTTTCAGAGTTGGATCCAAATACGTCCTCATCCTGCTTGCCTTAGAGCTGATGCTGCTTCAGGTCATTGAGAACATCTCCTACTAATTCAGCATGACATAATATCTGGCCTCCTGCCCCATCCACAGGATAAGTTTCTTGCTTCTTCTTGGTCTATACAGATGTGACTCCAGGTGTTCAGCTGTCTTGTCTGGTACAGGTAGGTTTTAGCTCTTTGAAAAGTGACCTGTTGTAGTTGGGAAGGATGTGTCTGTGCTTTGTATCAGGGCTGGAAAATGTTTGCCTTTGGGCTTATGAGAAATGTTATGTTGTGAATAAATCCTGAACTGTCAGCTTGCCTAAAGGACCTAAACTGGTGTTTTGAATAGCCAACTACTTCTGTGATAGTTTGTGGTAGTTCTGGCAGGAAGATGCCGATCTGGCAAAGTAGACTGGCTCAGAGCACGTGAGGTTGGGGGATGCAGTTGCTAAGAGGAGTAGTAGTAGTAGGAATTCTTTGTGGTAATTCATTACTCCATTTGCCACAAGTAAATGTGATCAGTTCTTGTCAGGTGCTAATTGTTTTGTGGGGTTCCCACGCTTCTCAGAGCAGGTTTAAATTAGCTCTTCCCAGGTGGTAGACTTCTCCAGTATCTGCTGTTGTTGGATGAGCATTGGTCATCTCCATGACAAGGTGCTCAAATCTGCCACTCAGATATTTATTTTCTACCATTAGTTCCATTCTTCATGTTGCTTCCACTGGTGAATATGCACCTGTATCCACCTGTCTGTTTTCCCAGCCGGTACACGGCATGCCTGTAAGGGACTTTGTTTTTTCACAACTGGATTGGTGACTTCTCACATTTCACAGCCTGCACAGGTCACCCCGCTGGTTGTGTAAATTGTCTGGTAGAAGAAATGCATTCTATTTTGCTTTGGAAATAAGTAGCTTGGGTTATAACTATTTTATTTTTCTATTTTAAGACACATTAGGCTTGTTATTGTCACCTGAGGTGGCCCTTTCCCCACAGTACTGCACAGCCGGCTGCAGAGTATGCACAGTGCCCAGTGCTGCTGCCTCTGCCTGCGTGGTTCTGGGTGAGCCAGGGCAAGCCTGGCACAGAGGTACCAGCCCCAGCCTGCCAGTGGGAACTCAGGCTAATTTAAGGACTGTGTGCGCTGAGTCAGACCAAAATTTCCCATCTCTAACTCGTATTGGAGGTGTGGAACAGGAATAGGAAAATGAGGCAAAACGTAGAATAATTTTTTTCTTGCACATACATTTTAAGATTTTGCAGTCATTTATGGAATAAACAGTGTTAGAAAATCCCCCGTACTCCTAGATATGCTGGTTAAATGATAAGTTATCCTCATTGGAAGGAGTTGTTCCAGTTTTCTGTGATTATCTTTTTTGTCACAATTCTGTCCTTTTCTGTTCTGGATTCTAAGTCCAGGGAGGATTATAGGACCATTCACTTTGGCACGTCCTTAATGGCAGTGGGTACCTGTAAGCAGCTCCCAGCTGTCCCTTTTTGAAAGGCAGTTTGGCAATTCTCCTCATTGAGGTTCCAAATGATTGAAAACTGAGAGCTGCTTGGTAGGAGGAGAGACCAGACAGAAAAGGGGTGACTGCAGATGTTCAGTGAAAAAACCTGGAAGTAAAGACAGTGAGAACAACAACCTGGTAACCAGGAACTGCTCTTGTGATTTTTTTCACTCGTGTTTGCACTTTTGGATGGTGTTGGGTTCAAGATGAGCACTCAGTGTCAGGCAGCAAATGTGGCAAAAGGCTTCTTCTAGCTGACATCTGGGAAAGTTTCTTTCTTTTCCAGTTCTGACATCCTACTCTTATTTCTCCTGTTCCTATACCTATCACATGCCATGTTCTCTGTGCCCATTAGCTTGTTAAGAATCCACTGATGTTCAAGTTAATGCAGAAAATACCTGCTAATGTATATTCCTGCAGAGAGTCCACAATTCTCACTGGAATCAGAAGAGCTTGTGTATTAAAACTCCTTTAGCTTTTTGATGAAGGTAAGGTATTAATGGTAACCCTCAGTTCTCTCAATCACTCAGAGCTCTTTCCTCTTCCAGTGCAGTGTTGCCACATCAGTTTCCAAACAAAGTACTTGGACTAAAACCTGGAATTTGCTGGTCTCCCCTTAAACTCAACAGCGTTCCAGGAGGTTATCTTTTCTGGAAAGATGCATGTACAGGAATTGAATGGTTCTTAATTTAAAATGTAAAGGATTAAGAGTTCTGGTGTTATACCCAAGGAGTTATCCAGGTTTTACATTTATGCCTAAGTGTCCTGAGTGCATTGAAACAAGCAGATATCTACAATTTACATGCCTTTTCTTCTTGCTCACAGGGTTTTCTATAATACTGTCATAATGCAGACACTGGCTAGTAGGTCCTGTTCAGGGAATATTCCTCAGAAGTCAACAAGTGAGGTGTGTCTGATTTTTGTGAATTGACAGTCTGTGATGCCGTTGTTTTTGATGTGTGCTGAGTAAATGTGAAAGTAACAGTCATACTGTCATTCCTGTACCTGGATGTATTTGAGAGCGCTGGCACCTCGGTGCTGGACAAGGGCCCCATGAGTTTTATGTAAAGCTGTTTGGGTCTTCTTCCATTTTTTTAAAAACTCTATTCATTGGGTTCTATTCGTTGGTTCCAGTGTTTGAGAGACAAACTTCTGTCCTTTCCAGTATGGCCTCTGACAGTCCTGTAGGATCCTCTGTTCTCTGCTCTGTTCTGGAGTCCCCGAATCTCAAGGTAAGGACTGGGGAATGAAGTCTTGCCCATTGTAGGAGAAGATCAGATCCTAGACCATCTGAGGAACGTGGACATACACACATCCACGAAAGCTGATGAGACGCATGCCAGGGTCCTGAGGGAACTGGCTGATGGTGAATCCTCTCTCTCCCCAGTAATATTCATCAAAGAACATCCCATGATTGTAGAAGCTGAAGCCCTGGTGTCCACACCAGCCCTGAAGCTGAGTGTTGATCTACATTGCTCATGGTCGTTTACAGATTAATGGGTCTTACGGCTAAAAGAGACTTTTGGATCATGTGACACCCATATTTTATTGAGCACTAATGGATTGCCATATGTGCTTACTGTGACCCTTATATTTCCCACAAAGACAAGCTGCAGTTTGGTTAACTATTGGAAATTTAAAATTGAATATACTGGTTGTAGACCTTCTATCAATGGAGGGTTTAAGAACTTAGACAAATACTTGTTAAGAATGGCTTTGGCAGGATAGTACTGACTTGGGGCCAGGAAGGATTGAAGCTCTAAAGGCCATACCAGCCCCTCTGCTTTGATTCTGTAAATCCTCTGTTTGTGACAGTGAGACTGCCCTGAGGGCCAGGGGTGAAGGTTGGGATGGTGTCACTGACCTGTGAGGAGAGCGAGCCCTGCCGTGCTCCCGGCTGGCAGGTGCTGTGTGGTAGCGTTTGTGGCAGAGTTTGTTCATGTCATCTCTTGTCCACTGTCTCTTGTTCTGTCTTTCTTTTTCTATCTCATTTTATAGCTTTTTATCATTCGGGATTTTGTGACTGTACTTATATTGAATGTCTTTAAATGCTATCACTGCATTCATATCTCAGCTTTATGTTTAGATCATTAAACATTTTGCATTACTTAAATCTTTCATGGATAGCATTTTTCAGACTTCTGGACTGTACTTGGCACTACTTTATTCAGTGTTCCAACATGGATTTCTCTAGTGATTGAAGTATACAGAGAAACTCATCCTACTGTCCTTGCTTTCTGCTCTTCATAAATCCAAAGGTTCCTTTGGCTGTTTCTGCCACTGTGTGGCACAGAGTGGCACAGTATGAGTTGTTTTCCCACTGTGATCTCCACTTCCTTTTCACGTTTTCCACTTTTCAAGACATGATCTCCCACTTAGAGAGATGTTTTTCATTCTTTGTTCTCAGGTTGTTCGTTGCCTTTAAACACACTTTGGATGGGTCCATCTTAGTAAGGTGGCTTGATCCAACAGTTCTGCCCTGCACTCCAGTTCATTAGAAAGGACTTTGTATTCATTTTCATGTGCTGAATGACACTGCTGAGTGTTGTCTGACTAGTTACTAACCCTTCCTGTAACTACATTTACTGTTTAACTTGGGCTAGAAAATAGGGGACATTATTGATATATCATAGCTTATTTGTAATCAGAAAAAAACAGTCTAACAATACCCAGTCATCTCTCTAGAATGGTCTTTCAAATCCCTCATGATTAATGAGGGATTCATTATTGATTAGTAAGCTGCCCTTCAGAAGCATCCTGTTAGTTCCCAGTAGAGCCTGGCTTTCGTTCCATGGGCTTTTTTCTTCACAAAATTTGTCATTGTTCTCTTAATACTGAGCATTACAACTCTGTATATTCTCGTATGAATGAAAGTCTCTAGTCCAAGGGTATCCATTTATGGTTTGTAAATAATCCTTGTGCCAGTTTTGTGTTCGGTAGTCCAGATCTACCTTAGAAAGGAAGCGAACCAGTGTGGACTGCCAAAAACAGCATCCCTGGGTTTCCCTGGGATCCAGGGGTGTACACAGACCAGCTGGGGCTCAAGGCAATGTGGTGGGACATGAGAGACATCTGCTGTCATAACTGTGCTGTGGACTGTCTGGTACTTTTAGTCTCCAGCATCCTCTGAAGTAACTGGTGGTGTGTGTCTTGTGGACGTTTGACATGTACAGATTTTGCTGAGTGGCGCGCAAGGTCAGAAACTTGGATACTCCTTACCTAGTGTCCTGGGTTAAAAAGGGGTTTCCCCTGGAGTTGGAAAGTGGTTAACTCCAGGGGGGTAGTGTTTCTTGGTGTTGACCCAGTCAGCGCCCCTGCAAAATTAAAACATATCACACCAGACTGGAAAAGAAGGAGGATGACATAGCTGGAAGAGAGGCAGCCATGGTCTGAGCCACGAGGAGGTAGGGGCCAGCGAGCCCTGCTGGGGGCCAAAGCCCCCAGCCCCCTGGCTGGGGGCTGCAGGAGCTTGGAACAGTGCTAAACTGGGCCAAGTACTGTAGCTAAGAGCTGGAGGAAATTTCCTTGCTGTGAGTGGGCAGCAGAAGACGGAAAAGCGGCGGCAGAGACAGCACCAAATAGAGAACTGTGGCTGAGAGCCAAAAGAGATAGCAAGCAGTGAGATGGCACATAGCCAGGCTGGGATATGCAGAGATGTACCTGCAAGGAGAGAGAGCTGGCAACAGAGCAGAGAAGACTCAACAGAGACTGTTCTTTGGGTAAGACTGAATTACTTTCCCAAAAACCCTTGGAGACCCCTCTTAAAGAGAGGGAGTGGACTTTCATTTGAAGGGAGTCCTGAAATGCAGCAGCACCAGAGAGAGGAGCTAAGAAGCTCAGAGACGTTCTGAAGCTGGATCAGAACGGGCCAGATGGAATGCAGAGGAGGTGGCCTTGCCCCCACTGCTGCTGCCACGCTGGCAGTTCGAGACAGAACAAAGGAGCTCTGGTAGGACACTTGGGGCAAAGACTGAACTGAGAGCTGCCCTAAACGTGCTGACTCAGAAGGAACTTGAATCTCCTGAGGAAGGGACCTTCACAGGATGCCCTGCACTTTGTGATATGACTGTGGTGAAGCAAGTTTTGTCCCTGCTTTGCAGCCCACGGGAGAGAGACCTTCGGTTGGAGCCGAAGGGCTGAGAGGGGTGAGAGAAGACCCCTTGTATTGCAATGGAGAGAGAAATCTTCCAGCTACAACAACTCCAGCTACGACTGCTGCATTGAAGAGGAGAGACACTGCTGCCCTGAAAGTGGAAAGGATCTTTCCTTCTTCCCTTCTGAACTTTTATTGGAGGGAGAGGAGGGACATGGTCTAATATAAATATTGCTTTACCATAGGAGAGGTAGTTAGGATTGTGTATATAATGTGTTATAGTATTCATTTAAGTAATAATTTTAATATAATTCCCCCCATACTGAGTCTTCTGTTATGTCTGGAAAACCCTCTCACACTGAAACAAATTGTTGGAGGGGGGCTTGGACTTGGAAATTGGATTTTTGGGGGTCTCAAACTATGACACCTAGTAACTGCTTTTTACATCTTCAGTGTCTCTTGGCAAGTCCTATGGCAGTTAGTGCCCCAGGCTGACTATTTTGCATCAAAAGCCTTTTGTTTATTTTGAACTTACTGTCCTCTGGTTTTGTTCGTGGTCCTCCAGTTCTTCTGCTACAAGATCATGTGCTCCTTTCTTCTCAGTGATAGTCTTAATTCTGTATGTTTCCCCCCTCCTCTGCAATGTAAACAAGCATTCTGCTTCAGTTCCTCTTCCTAAGAGGATTTTTTTGTACCCGGTCTTTCCATATCTGTATGGTTAGTAATTCTGCTTTTAGAGATGTGACCAGCACCAGCTGCAGTGTGATAAAAGTGGGAGAGAACTACTGACGGATACCATGTTCTGTAATGTCTTCTGTCAGGCTCTTCAAAGCTCAGATTTTATTTTCTGAGTGAATGCTTCTGTCAAGGCTGCAGCCATTCTCATCTGTTAATATCATTAGCGATGTAAATTGCACATGAAGTTGTAATTAGCAAAGTCCTGTTTTTGGCCCAAGGCTTGGTGTGTTGGCATGCCAGTGCAGGTAAGGAGTCAGTGTGTCTTCTGTAGAGACAAATGGTACCTCATGAGTCTGTTACATTCTTGTTCTATTCTCTGTTGTGCCCCTGTTTTATTAGGATTAGAATTCTTTGTTAGGTCATATAAATAGGAGTGGGCCTCTCAGCATGTTGTACTTCAATGTTTTCAAAAATGCTCTTGTGGCTTCTGGCTCTTCAGATTGCACAGTCACATAGGACTCATCTTTCCTCTTCTTTCCCTCCTTGAACTGCTCTGTGGAGGCCTGTTCCACGCATCACATCTGGACTCTCTTTGATCTGTGCCTTCTGCACAGCCTGTTGTTCCTGTGCACCTCTGCTTTCAGTCAGAGCTGGCAGCTACACACTTTTGCATCAGTATGGAAATGTCACCTGAATGCTTGTTGGAGCACTCAGCTTAAGGAGGGGTCAGAAGGCAGAGGAGCAGTGCTGGGCTAGGAAGCAGAGCCTTGAAAAAGGTAGGAAAATACAGAAAAGGATAAGTGATAGAGGTAGGGGTAAGGAGCTCTGGTGAATGACCAGCATTCTGGAAGTGGGCTTGGGGGTTGTTTTGACATCAAATACAGATTAGGAAACAAAAAACAGACAGCAGCAGAGGTGCTGTATGGCAGAAGTGCTGTGGAAAAAAGCTGTACGTGCAGAGAGCTTCTTTATCCAGGACAACATAACCTCTTTTGCCTGCCTGCCACCTACTCATGCTCCTGTTGGAAAAAAAAGTAGGAAAAAGAAATGGTGGGAAGTAGTTTCAATTTGTTTAGGAAGTAGCTTTTGGCTTCAGGAATGGTTTGAGGTTCAGCAGCACCAAGTGCCCGGGTGCTGTCCTTGGGTCAACACAACCCCTCCAGGGGTTGGCTGGGGCAGAGTGGCTATAAAACTGCCCAGTGGTGCTGGTGACTGCGGCTGGACATGAGCCAGGTGTGCCCAGGTGGGCAGGAAGGCCAATGGCACCTGGGCTGTACGAATCTCAGTGAGGGCACAGACCCAGGGCAGTGCCTGTCCCTGTGCTGGCACTGCTGAGGCACCTCCTCAAATCCTGGGGGCAGTTCTGCACCCCCCACAAGAAGGCCATTGAGGGACTGGAGTGGGTGCAGGGAAGGGAACGGAGCTGGGAAGGGACTGGAGCACTGGGAGTGGCTGAGGGAGCTGGGGGGGCTCAACCTGGAGAAAAGGGAGCTCAGGGGGGACCTTCTGGCTCTGCAACTCCCTGACAGGAGGGGAGAGCCGGGGGGGGTCGAGCTCTGCTCCCGGGGAACGAGGGACAGGACAAGAGGAAACAGCCTCAAGTTATCAGGAAATATTTCTTTACCAAAAGGGTTGTGAAACCCTGGCACCGCCTGCTCAGGGAAGTGGTAGGATCACTGTTCATGTAGGGATTTAAAAGACACGTGGACATGGTGCTTGGGGACATGATTTTGTGGTGGCTTTGGCAGTGCTGGGCTTATGTTGGACTTGGTGATCTTGAAGGTCTTTTCCAACCTAAATGATTCTGTAATTCTATTCTGTGATTAGTAACTGGACTGCATTCCCCTTCACTCTTAGGGCACTGTACTCATTCTAGAAATTGAGGGTGGAGAAGCGGCCTCTCTGCTGCCAGAAATGCCAACCCTTCAGGCTCCATTATGGGACATGCTATCTACTGCTCCTTTGGGCCCAGTCTCCAGCTGTCTCTCCTTCCTAACATGAGGTATATGGGAGCAGAGGGTCCCTGTTTCAGTTGATGCTCCCTCCCCAAATTGCAAATCTTGACTATTAGTGCAGTTTTTTCAGAAGGATGGGAAAAAGGTTGTGAGGGAGGAAAGACTGTGAAAAGGGATGGGGTGGCACCAGCAGTGCAGTGGGCACTGTCCTGTGGCCCAGGGAACTACCTTGCTGCTCCTGCGTGGCTGTGGTGCAGATCCCACCTCCACTGAGGTCCCAGGCTGTAGAACCTCTCCCTGGTGAACTGGCCGAGGTGGCCACAGAGCAGCAGTGAGGAACTGCTGGGGCAGCATCCGTGCTTACCCCCCAGCCGTGCTGACCTGGCTGTGCTGAGCCTGGCCATGCTGACCCCAGCTGTATGGACCTGCAGTGGCCATGCTGACCCCAGCTGTATGGACCTGCAGTGGCCATGCTGAGCCTGGCCATGCTGACCCCAGCTGTATGGACCTGCAGTGGCCATGCTGAGCCTGACCATGCTGACCCCAGCTGTATGGACCTGCAGTGGCCATGCTGACCCCAGCTGTATGGACCTGCAGTGGCCATGCTGAGCCTGGCCATGCTGACCCCAGCTGTATGGACCTGCAGTGGCCATGCTGAGCCTGACCATGCTGACCCCAGCTGTATGGACCTGCAGTGGCCATGCTGACCCCAGCTGTATGGACCTGCAGTGGCCATGCTGAGCCTGGCCATGCTGACCCCAGCTGTATGGACCTGCAGTGGCCATGCTGAGCCTGGCCATGCTGACCCCAGCTGTATGGACCTGCAGTGGCCATGCTGAGCCTGGCCATGCTGACCCCAGCTGTATGGACCTGCAGTGGCCATGCTGAGCCTGGCCATGCTGACCTCAGCTGTATGGACCTGCAGTGGCCATGCTGAGCCTGGCCATGCTGATCTCAGCTGTATGGACCTGCAGTGGCCATGCTGAGCCTGGCCATGCTGATCTCAGCTGTATGGACCTGCAGTGGCCATGCTGACCCCAGCTGTATGGACCTGCAGTGGCTGTGCTGAGCCTGGCCATGCTGACCTCAGCTTTATGGACCTGCAGTGGCCGTGCTGACCCTGGCCGTGCTGAGCTGTAGTGACCGTGCTGACCCCGGGTGCACAGAGCTGCTCCCACGCTGACAGCAAAGCTCGGGAACACAGCGGGAATCTGCCACGTGCTGCTGTCCGGCACTGCCACCCTGAGGCCTCCAGCGTACAGAGCCCGCCTTTACAGACGTGTTCATGTTAAAACTAGTGGAGAAGATGGGGGAGAGATGGACCCTGGCTTTGCCAACCAGCTTGTCTCGAAGCACAGGTTAGACCACAGGAAACCCAAGGAGAGGAAGGAATCAGTTTTACTGCATGTTAGATCAGTGAGAGTGAATTGGAAGAGCTACAGAACAGGAGAAAAGATTTGCAGGCATACAGAGGTGTGTAGGTTGGCAATGTCATTTTAAACGTTGATATCAAAACCAGATATTAGAAATAATCTGACGTATTATAGCAAAATGTGTAAAACATTTTCTGAAAAATACGAATGGGAGGATGATTGATGTGTATAACTGGGGGAGGCGATTATGACTGTATAAAGCTCCTTATGATCTTAAAGATGCTGAAATGATTTGGGCACAGTGTTCACCAGTCTCTAAAAGCAGTGGCTGTCTCCTTGGCAACAGGAGGGCATGTGTCTGTTCCCATGGCAATGGACCAAGGCTGCTCAGGGAGGCTGTGCAGAGCTCAGCAGCAAAGGCTCCCAGCTCTTTGTAGTTCATACCTGGAGCAGAGGCTGTTGGCACATTCAGGTGCTGTGATCCTGCATCTGAAAAGGAGGAGTGAGCTGCAATAATGTGGTACTGTTCCTGCTCCCTATGTAAAACAGATTGTGTTGTTCCATCTGAGGAGTTCCTTCCTGAGTCCCTAATTGCCAGCATTAAAGATTTCTTTGCAGCCCTCCATAAGGAAAGCTGGACTTTTGTTATCCAGAGAGGCATCAGAGAGTGTCTGATACTGATTTTTTCAAAGGAGTGGACAGACAAATCTGAAAAACAGGAAACAAAGTAAATGCAGGGTGTCTGCGTCTCAGCAATCCTTTCTGGTGTCTGAAAGGAGAAAAGGAGAACTGTGCAGAGGCACTGACAGGTCTACCTGCACAAGATCCACCACATAAGAACTGCTAGTACGGTGAAAAAATTATGTGTAATAGGCACCACTTCTACCCCCCCCCCCCGATGCTCTTCTAAGGGAGCTCAGTCAGGAGCTCCTTGTTCATGCATGCAGGTCTCCTGCTGCTTTTGGTTATTTTCTTACCTGTGGGGTGAAGCAGTCTTGAATTTGGAGGAGGTGATCTTTGAAAATCAACTAGATCTCCTGGAACCCTCTTCTTTCCAAGGCCGTAACTCAAAGTCAGGTCCCTGAATAGGTCAAAGTCTGCTCTCCAAATGTCTAGAGCTGTGACCCTTAGACCCCTCTTTTAGCAGGGACCAGAAGTATGATGCAAGCATGGTTTGATGTTTTTATCTTTATTAAATATGAGGCGTGGGATGCAGAAGCACTATGGGAACAGTGATCATTTCAAAGAGATGAACTGGGAAAATTATTTTAGAAGTAGCATTTTGCATGCATTTCTATGCATTTCCTATAGGTATTACTAAGCAGTGTTTGTTTTAATTTTTTTTTATCAACGGCCTGCTTTTCATTCCTGTAGCTTCTTCCTAGTCCTGCATTAAAGGATAGCAAAATAGAAATATATTTACCTTCATTATGCTACTGTTTTGCCCCCTGATACCTACCTGTTAAGGTAAAAAGCATTTTCAGTTGCTGTTCCTCAACTGGCATATATGCTTCCAGGTAAGAGCACTCTAGGTGTTTTGTCTTTGCCTTGTTTCTGCTCCAGTCTCGAGGCTGCGGTTCCTCCCGTGAATCAACTGCATGTTGACTGGGCAAGTTGACTGAATTTCTCGTAATGCTTAAATCTTTCCTGAGAGGAATCATAAAATCATAGAATGGTTGAAGTTAAAAGGGACCTCTGGAAATAGTGTGGTCCAGCCTTCTTCCTCAGAGCTGGATCAGCATGAACAACTTGCTGAGTATCAAGTTCAGTGAACTTTTGAATATCTGCAGGGATGGAATGAAGTTGGTCTCTGGGCCACCTTTTTTAAGTAAAAATCTGTCCAGCTGGTTTAAACATTCCCTAATCTTGTCTTCCTTCACCTAGGGCAAGTCTTCCTTGCTCCAGACTTTCTTAGTTGTCTCAGAAGCCTGGGATTTTTGATGGCCAATCTTGCCAGTAAAGAAAGAGGCAAAGAAGGCATTCAGTACTTCAACCTTTTCTGTGTTTGTTCTCAGCAAGTCCCCTCCCAAGTAAGCCCACATTCTTCCATGTCTGTCTTTTACTGCTGCGATATTTGTAAAAGCTTTTCTGTCTGCCCTTCCTGTTCCTCACCAGATTCAGCTCCAGGTGGGCTTTTGTTATCCTAATTGCATCCCTGCATGCTTGGACAGTGTATTCATCCTGAGTCACCTGTCCCTGCTTTGGCCTCTTGTAATGCTTGAGCTCAGTCAGGAGCTCCTTGTTCATGCATGCAGGTCTCCTGCTGCTTTTGGTTATTTTCTTGCCTGTGGGGTGAAGCAGTCTTGAATTTGGAGGAGGTGATCTTTGAAAATCAACTAGATCTCCTGGAACCCTCTTCTTTCCAAGGCCGTAACTCAAAGTCAGGTCCCTGAATAGGTCAAAGTCTGCTCTCCAAATGTCTAGAGCTGTGACCCTGTTTTCTACCCTGCTTCGTCCTCTTGTGTTCTTGAAATGCTCCATCTCGTGGTCCAGCCAAGGCTGCTCTGGACCATCACATTCCTGACCAGTTCTTGCATGTCCAGCAGGCCACCTGTCCTTGTCTGCTCCTCAGTCATCTTCAGTGTGCCCCAGAAGCCTCAGGGATTGCTTGTGCCTCGCTCTGTTATCCCCGCAGCAGATACTGGAGTGGCTGAAGTCTCCCATGAGGACCACAGATGAGAGATTGTGAACTTGGGGATTTTTCCTGCTGTCTGTGGTCTCACTACTTCATCTGCAGCAGGTGGTCCAGAGCAGACACCCACCACAGCATACGTGTTAGTCTGCCTCCTAACTCTGGCCCTACCTCTGGCCCTGAGCTCTCAGCTGATTCTCTGTCCATGCCAAGGTGGAGCTCACTCGGCTGAAGGGTGGCTCCCCCTCCTCGCCCCCAGCCTGCCCTTCCTAGAAAGTCTTGTCTTCAGCCATCACAGCACTCCTGTCCTGTGCTGTGATTCTAGTCACCTTGGAATTCAGTGCATGTTCAGGATGGAAAGGGGTCAGAGAGAGCATCAGTGACAGTGTGTGGATGATTGGAAGCTTCCTGTGAGAAGGGAGAGGTGGGCTGTCACTCTGGGAGCAGACATTGTGCTGTTGTTGTAGGAATCAAGAGAACACATCACAGCTTCACCAGTCTGAAGAGAGGGAGTGAGGGCTTTCTGTCCCCCAGCGAGAGGCAAATGACAGAAAGAGCATTTGACTGCTTCCTGCTCTCTCACGTGCTTTGTTGCAGGGAGGATCCTGACCATTTTAATTCTGGGAGACTGCAACAGAATCAGGAGCTGAAATACTAAGTATTTGAGCTATATGTCATCCATTCTTTACCAGCTCCCAGACAAAACACTCATTTTCTGGGTGTTCTTCAGGGCTTTGTCTTGTTTGAAATGTCAGAGAACTGTGTCCTGCAGGCAGGCAAGAGGGTTCACAGCACTGGTCTTCTGGTAGACAAATGGAGTTGAAGTATAAGGGGAGATCAATGCTAAGCCTTAAAATAAGGCCATAACAAGAGGTGTAGGTCTGCAACTGATTTTTTATTAAATTAATTCTCATGGGGAATTGTGACTATTGACTCTTTGGACAAGACAAGGCATCCTGGAGTTGAGTGGCATGAGAAGTGTGTGGCAAAGCAGGTGCAGGGCACGGTAAAATCAGCAAATGCATCAGGCAGAGTGATACAGAATTGGGCCTTTTTAGTCCTGTTTTTGGCATTTAGACAGTTTCAGAGCAAATTTTTGCCAGTGGCATTCCAGGTGGATTTAAATCAGAGTGAAAAAAGTATTTGCCAAGTTCAGAAAAGACAAAATTGCAGTGGTGTGATATGCAATGGCAGGAGCTTGAACTGTGGAAAGGAAGGATTGACTCAAATAGAAGGAGGTGGAGAAACTGAAAATTAAAAAAGGAGTAAGTGTTAAGAAAAAATCAGCCAAGAGGAATTGTTGATAAAGATTGGATGCAGTAAGAATCAGTTACATGATAGACAAAAGAAGTTTTTCTGAAGAACAGAAATACAACAAGCTTTTTTTTGTGTTGAATATTTCTTGGGCAAGATTCTGCTCCCTGTATTTCTTATGGTTGGAATAATAGTGATTAACCTTCCATTACAGAAACTTTTCACTAATTTTTTAAGTTTGTTTTGTACTTGTTTAGATTAGGTGAATACCCTAGTGGAAATTAATGTTCAAGATCTTAACTAAAGGAATTTAAGGAAATATTTTTTTTAATTTTCATGGTATCTCAGACTTTTAACTAATAATTTAGAAAGCCTTTCTCTCTATAACCTTAGCAGAGATTTATGTGCTATTATTTGGCATCATATTTATAACTAACACTCAGTGTTGCTGTATCATATGTCCATGTACCAGCTTGGCTGTGGCACTGGAGCACTAGGGAATCTCTTTGAAGAAGGAACCATAGTTATTTCCCAAGAGAGAACAGGGTACTCAAAATCCCCCACAAGTGTGTTGTTTCTATGGTTTCAAGTTGCAGGCTGGGTGTAAATTGATCAGAAAACAGGTGCCAAGGATGGGGTGCACAGGGTAGGAATTTGGTGGCTATTCCAAACACGTGTAGCCAGTCAGCTGCCGTGCCAAGTCCCTGCCTGTCGGGATGACTGGTGCTCTCTGTTCCACTGGGCTCCTTCTATTTCCATCTGTTAACTTCATCTGAGAGCTCTAAAGGTCAGAGACTACACTGTTCTTAGCTGTACCTCCTCATACTCTCAGGCATCAGAAGCTACCGAATCCCGAGAATGGGAAGAATTGTGACATGTGGCAGAGGATGTGACATAAGGTAGAACACACCCCCCTTCTCCCTCTGACAGTTCATGGCCACACACAAACAAGCCCTTCTGCTGTGCAAGTTCTCCACTGTAAACTTTTGTTTTGAAAAGCACTGAATGCCATAATGATTCAACTTATGTTTCTTCTGCCTGTGTTTCTTCTACACGTGTTTTGAAGCTGATTTAACAAGTAACTTGTTCCCCGTGCTGTTTCCTGGGGTCACACACAGTGTGTGCGTTGCTGTGACCCCATTGCTGAGGGAAGGCTGTTGCTCTGAGCTGGGAGCTGCCAGCCCACTGTGCCTGCACTCTGGTGAGGGAGACAGCAGACAAACTGCTGTGCTGTGCTGGAGCCAGACGGTTCCACTGCGGCCAAACTCTGTCGCTCAGAAGGAGCCTCAGTGGAAAGCCCAGCTGGAGCCCAAGCGCCGTGATCGTGTCTTGGTGCCACAAATGCTGTGCTCGTGGTCCTGTGATTTCATACATGTATTTATGTAGGGGTTGAATGGACTCTGAAAAGATTAGCAAACCATCCTACCTGCTCAACAGACATAGTGCAGTTCTTCCACCTCAGGATTTATCTTCCACCACCAGCTTGAGTTTTTCCAGCTTAAATCTCCTGTCTAACATTTTAGGCCCAATCGAGGGGGTTTTTTATCCTCTGTCTTGGCTGGCTGTGAAACTTCTCCAAAATCTTCTTGTGAGGATTTAATCTGCATGTCTTTTACTTCCATCTCTTAGATCTCTGAAGACAGTAAAACAATCTGTGTGTAACAATCAGTTGGAGTCCTTAGTAGCCACTTTCCTTCCACTTGTTTTTATTATTTCTTTATAACCTTTCAGTAATGTTACATACAAATTACATACAAATTATGTTCCTATTAAGAATTTCAGGCATATGATGATGTTTTACTATATTGCCTTTAAGTCACATTTGCCATTTCCCACTGGCTGCAATTTCCAAAGCCATTGATGTTTGCTGTAATCAGGTACCATTTCAGATTGACTTTTTTGGAGTAACCTGTTTGTAATTGTTGCAATTATTCTACCAAATAAAATAATTTAAAAAGACATTTGTGCTTGTCTGGCAATGCAGTTTTTTTATGATTACTACTATTCCTTGCTCTTAATTCCACCATGCTCTAAGGCTGATGTGGTTGTATTCCCCCGTTAATTGTTCTACCAGTGCAGTTGAAGTGTGAGCTAGATTTATGAGACAGTCCATGCCAAGATTGCTCTGTTTTCCTTCTTTGGTTCTGTGCTTTCTCCAGCCTCCTAGTGCTCAGTTCTTATGCAGCTTTGCATATTAATACATCCTTCAGTCTATATTTACTTACTGTTGATTTGCTTAAACTATAGACACTTTTCAAATAATTTTCAGTGAGAATGGGACATAATTCCTAACATTACTAATATTAATCAAAACAGACTTTAAATTTGTTTTTCCTGACAAACAGGCAGTCCTGTAGGTTTTCTTAAAATACAGAAGGACAAGAGTACTAAAGGCAGTTGCATTTACTTGATCCTAAGTCCATGCAAGGCTAAAGAATGATTTTTAAAAGAGAAAATAACTGAGCAGAAGGAGCATGTGCATGAAAAAGCATCCTAAGTTTATTAACCTACTCTTTCTTAGATAACTAATTTTCTACACAAAGGAGTTAATGTCTTAGTTATCTAGACTTGGGTGAAGCCTTTGATACAGTGCTATCTAAAAATCTGGCTGAGACTCAGAAGAGAGGTAATAGCAGAACTGCAGCATAGGTGTGGAGCTCAGTATAGAAGACATAAAAGACTGCAGTTTCTTCAGGATCTGCCTTGGAATTGATGTAATTTAATATTTTCAGTAATGCCCACAGCACAAAAATAGGCAATCTAATAACTAAATTTGCTGATGCTGCAAAATAGATAGGTATAGTTACTTGGGGAGAACCACTTGACTCTCAACTGCACAAACAGAAAGCAGCTGGTATCTGGTGGTTGGGGTCCTGTCCCGGGAGTCGGCACTGTACACAAGACGTGGTCTAATGGCAGGGATTAGGAAGGAAGAACAGCCCAGTACATCAGTCCATGCGTAGGAGAATGCGAGGTTGTCACTGCCAGGATGCTGTGGAAGGCAGCTGTGGGCCTAGAGAGGTTTGGAAGATTTCTGCTGGTGAGAGAACTGTTAATGCCACACAAGGATGTGGCCTGAAGACTGGAGGTGCAGTTCTGTCTGCTCTCATTCTAGCCAGGTTAACTGGGACTGACAGGAGAAAGGCTGATGGAACGATGAGAAATGGGCACTCAATTTTAAGAGAACAAATAACAGTTTCACTTGTTTAGTCTGACAAAAAGAGGAGTCGAGTGTGGGTGTGACTGCTGTGTAGAAATGCTTCAAAGCATAAACATCAGACAAAAAATTAACCATTAAGGATAATGTTGGTAAAATAATAAATGGAAATAGCTACATATACAAAACTCAAGAATTCATAGCAGCTGTCCCCTCTGGGTCTCTTTCCCCCCGTGGTGTGGGGCGACCCAGTTCTAGTTCCATTTCCATCTGAGGAACCATTCCGACGTCTTGAAGGATAGGGAAAGGGAACTCCAGCATCAGGGGTTTCTTCAGGTCCTGAGTCTGGAGGGGAGAGGTGCCCTCCCCTCCTTCCACAACCCACGTGGTTCCACGGCTGGCACAGAGACAGCACACCGGTGTGGAGAGGAGGCAAGAGAGAGTTTATTGTTGGGGGTGTTACATTTATAGGCTTAGGAGGATTCACAGAGTAACCAATTACAGGTTGCAGGAAGGGGTTAACAACCAATAGGAAGGGGTTAAAAGGGGCCAAGGGGAACACCTCAGGATATCTTCTCAGGACATTCTTGCATGGGATAACACTTGTTGTGGGGGGTGTTGGGAAGAAGAAAGCATGAGTTAGCAAAGAGACTACAAAAAGCCATTTTGAAACATGTTTAAACCACAGTTTTCTCATATACTGCAGATTTCCTGCCACAGTCCCCTATGAATTTAAAGTGCTGTGCAATAAATTTATGTCAGAAAGGGTTATATGTGACATGGTTGTCCAGCCAAGATTTGAATACTTCCAGGGATAGGGCAGCCACAGCTTTTCTGGGTAGCCTATGCCAGGGGATCACCACCCTCACAGGGAAGAACCAGCAGTTCCCAGATGCTGACCCAGTGGTTCCCTCAGCTGTTTCCTGTCAGTGAATGACAGCAGTTGAATCCTTTATGATGCTCTTACAAACATACCCCAAAGTCATCGTTCTAACCATCAAATACAGGGAAGATACTTACTTTTTGGACTAGGGGCAGTTGGTTTGGAGGTAGTTGTTGATAGGCGTTTTCTCTGCTCCACCAGGATTTCCCACCAAGAATTCCTCTATTTCCTTCACTTTTGAAAAACTGAAATCCATACTGCCAACTCTTCTCCTTCCAGGACCAAAGTCTTCCTACTAACCTCTCACACTCAGCTCTGCCCTGCCCTAGGTCAGCAGATGGGCACTGTAGCCTTGCCTGCAGAGCTCTGGTTCTTTGCTCAGGTGTGTGAACTGTGCATAGCTGTCCCTGCACAGGCTGTGTTAAGGAGGTTTGTTGAGCAGGGAAAAGTGGAGGTAAAGGTAGAATAGGGCTGGACAGCTTACCATGAGGTCATACAGAATTGTACAGAGTTGGCTAAAATACAAGTATGATTGATGACATGATAATTCTGATTACTCATTATTTTGCATCCTACAATATTATCTATATATTTCCATCTCCTGGCATCCCCGCTGTTGCCTTTGATTACTTTTAAAATGGTCAGGAGGTAAATTTGTCATTATCTCTCTACCTCTGCAGCATAATGTTTGGAACCTCTGGAGACTGAGACAAACAGTTTTCTTTGCCCTCACTTATTCATTTTTTTGCCTTTATTTCAAGTCTTCTTTCCTTCTTGATGTGTACTGCAAATTGCTTGTGTTATTTCTTCATTGCAGATAGATTTTAGAAACAGTGGAAAGGCCTAACACAGAAAGAAGGGTCTGTGGGACAGTGATGCAAGATCTGGGAGTCCAGGAGAGAGGAAAAAGCCACAGTATAAAAGCTGTATGGCACTTGGGAATCCCCAAAGGATAACTGGTAGCACTCGGCATATGCATATTGCTCATTCTTACATTGCTATTACAATCAGATGTGTACTTTTTCCCCCCCAAAAAATGTAAGGGACCCTTTTTGATCAGTTTAGATTTTTTGCATAAGATCTGTGAAATCTGTCAAGGGAAACTACTCTGCATAGAAAAAAAAGGCTTATCTTTGTCTTATGCAATTCCATACAGTTTCCGTAGGGAAATAAGGCAAAAGGAACTTCTGGAAGTCATCTGGTCCTTTGTCCTGCCCCAAGTCAGAATTTACACCACCTACATTACTCTGGACAGATGCTAGTCTAACCCGTTCTTGAAAGATCTTTGGCAATGGAGATTCCATCCTTGCTGGACAAACTATCCCAGAACATCTCTAGTGTCACTGTTGCGCTGTTCCTTAATATTGAACATAAATCTTCCTGGGAGAAATTGTAATCCATTATTTCCTGTACTGCATGTATGGGGAGCAGCTCTTCCCTGTATTTGCAGCACCCTTTTGGATACCTAACGACTGTTGTTTTCTCTTTATTTTTTGGGCCTAACAGTTCTTGTCACTTACTGTTCTCCCCTGAACCATGCTGCTGTCTCCCACATTTCCTCTAATGCACAGAGATGCAAGTGCAAAGGCTGGTCTGGTTGGGACACTGACAATTAATACCACAACAGGATTGCTTTGGAAGAGTTCCTCCGCAATTCTGGCAAAATTTAATTTGCAGCCTCGGGGAAGTGTTGAGCTGGGACAGCTTGTGCCCTAGAGAGCTCAAGGGATGCAGGGAAGGAGGAGAGACAAAATGAGGAGAAAAAGAAGAATCTAGAGTATCGTTGACACTGCTTAATGCTGCCACCAAGGGGATGAGAGCAGTGGGGCAGCATTCCTGCAGTTCCTGCTCTTCTGTGGGTTTATCTGCTTATTTCGTGTCAGTGTCGTATTGATAACTGACATTTAGTTTATGATCTGTTATATCCACAGATATTTCTTCGGAAAAAAAACTCTTCAGCCAGTTTTTCCCCATCTTCTGTTTAGACAGTTGTTGATTTCTATTCTGATGTGGAACCTTGCACTGTTTCTGATTGAACTGTGGTTTGAAAAAACAGGACATATCTCCAGGTTCTCAGGATTTTAATTTAAATAATCTCTTGTAGCAAACCTGTAACCCCTCCAAACCGTATGTTGCTAGGAAATTTAATAAGCATGTTCTCTAGTTGATTATCTGTACTGTTCATGAGCATATTGAGTAATTTTGAACTCAGGAATAAGTGGTCATTTCTTTAGACTAAGCAGAGCCTCAATCTTCGGATATTTTCTGTCCGGTTTCAGCATGTTTTCTGTGCCATATTGCATCAATTCCAAAACTGTTGGGAATATTTCAAGTTTCAGTGAACAGAGCGCTGCTGACTTTAATGAAAACTGGATGAGGGAAACCATGCCTGCTTAAGGAAACCAACACCTTCATGTACTTCTGTAAATACCCACAGATCAAAAAATTGCAAACAGCTGCAAGTCTGTGTCCCTAAAACAACAACTTGGTTCTTCTCTTTTCTAACCTGACCATTGTAGTTTAACAGCCTGAAAAGCCTGAATAACAGCACAGAAGTAAAACCAAAGCACACACACCCAGGAGACCAGGTGGGCTCTTGGGGCTCCAGGAGGTACTGAGGAAGGATGTCAGCCTTTCTCTGAAATCAGACAGCTGGGAACATGGCATGAAGTGAGCTGGTAGTGATCAGCTGGTAGTGACCTGCTGGTAGTGACCAGCTGGTGGCATGAACTGACCCCAGTGCTTGCTCAGCCTCCAAGAACCAGTGGAGGAACGCGAGCCTTGTAGGGAGCCCCATGGCACGGAGATCTTCCAGGCCAGAGATGGCTGGGAGCTGCCAGGATACTTGCAGCAGTTGGGGAAGACTTGGGTTGAACCATGAACTTTTTTAAAGAACACTGACAATTATTTCCTACAGTTGTATGAAAAAAAAATGTTGGGAAAATAGGAAAACATTTTGAAATTAAATTATATGCTGTTTCTCTTAATATGGGAGAAGACATTCTTGCACTGTAACCTTTACCCATTTGTACAAATGCCTGGCACAGTAGTTTTCCTGGACACTATTGTGGAGGGTGGAAGAATCACAGGAAATGGGTTTCATTTTCAGCTAGGTGATGCTGGGCAAGTCACTTCCATCCATTTTTGTACCTTATTTTCCATTTGCAAAACAAAAGAGCTGTTTCTACTGATTTATTTTCTAAAGTACTTGGAGAACTAAAATCGTACTAAGTTAGAGCTGAGTTTTTATTACTACATGATTTATTTTTTTTTACTTTTACGCAGTCTATGGCTAAAGCGAGTCTGCCGATCTTTTATTTTAATGTCTGGCCTTGGAATTTGACGTTCCAAGACTGTGTTTATTCGACGCCTGTTAAGAACAACCAGGTAGATTACAATACATGTTGTATGGTTGGTGTTCAGCTGAGATTCGTAGCAGATGTCCTCCTGCTCCAGGAAGCAATCAGTGCCTGTCGCCGGAGATGGGGCAGCTGCGGCTCATTGTATCTAGTTGTATCTAGTGCTGAGGAGAAAAATAAGAAAAACCGCAGCCGAGCGCACGCCCCGGCGGGGGGACAAAGGGCCGGGGCTCCGCGCCTTCGTCCGTCCCGGGAACCGCCCAACCCCGCCCTGTCCTGCACGGCCCCGGCCCCGGCCCGAGCTCCCTCTCCGGCGGCGGCGCGGCCCCAGCCCCGCTCCCGGCCCCGACACGGCCCCGCCGGGCGGTGCTGAGGGTTAAGGCGCCGAAGGGGTTAAGCCGCTCCCGCCCGCGCGTCCCCGCCGGCCCGCGCTGACCTTCACGGGGCCGCGCCGGGCATGCGCGCGCCCGGCGCGGGGCCGCGCTCCGCTGGCCGCGGTCCGGCTCCCCCGACCCGACCCGGCCCGGGTCGGCTCGGGGCCAGCGGCCCGGCCCGGCCCGGCCCGGCCCGGCCCCCGCCCGCCCGCCCGCGGCGCGCCCGGGACCGCGGCCGGCGCACGCCCTGCCCGTGCCGGGCGCGCCGTTGCCATTCGGTGCCGATGGTGCTGGCGGCAGAGCGCAGGGGGACGCGAGGGGGGACCGCGCGCCGCGCCGAGCTCGGAGCCGCCGCCGCCCCTTCCCGCGCCGGGCGGGCGGGGCCGTCACGGCGGCTGCCGGCCCGGAGCCGCTGCGGCCCCGCCGTGGTGCCATTTCGCGCGGTGAGGGTCCGCACGGCGCCCCACGAGCAGGGGAACAGCCGCATCCGCACAGGCCCGGGCCGGTGACCCGCCCGCCCTGTGAGGACAATGCACGGCGTCTGCCGGGAGCAGGGAGGGGGCTCACACGATGGGAGCCAGCATTTCTGTGTGAGTCTGGGATCTAAAAAACAGCCGATGCCGGCCCGACACTGCCTTGCCAGCCGTGCTGGCGTGTAGCATCAGAGTTCGTTTAGGTTGGAAAAAACCCTTCAGATGAGTTAACCCAACATTACTATGTCCACGAGACACATAGCAGTTGGTTCCAGATTACACGTGCCTTTAGTTCAGCTAGAACTGCAGGAATAGTTGTAGCACTGAATAAGGCCATGTTACTTTGCTTAGCATGTTCCTTCTGAGGGGCTGAGAGGGGGAACAGTGCCCACCCTCCCAGAATTTCTGTGATTCCTATGGGTGTTGCCACACAGTAGCACTTGGATTGGGGTGACCCTAAAAATCAATGGAGCTCGCTGTCTCCATCCCCATGTGCAGAAGGCCATGTGATCTTCATGGCTTGCACTTCACTGCTGGACAATGCAGTGTCTTTTCTGTGCTTGTTTTTATTACTGGCTGAGAGCAGAATTTTATTTATTTGTTTCAGATACGACTGTCTTCTGTTTGCAGTCTTGCCAGAAAAGTCACAGCCCCCAGACAAGAGTTTCAAGCAGAGGAAGAGAATAAACCCCTCTTGTAACCTGGCAACATGTCGCCCGTTGCTGTGCTAGGCAGGCCGCGGAGCATCGGCCCCTGCGAGCCGTGGGCACGGGGAGCTGTGGGAGCTGTCGGGAGGCAGAGCGGTGCCCCAGGCCACCACTGCGGGCTCGGCCATCATGGAGGAGCTGCGCTCTGCTCATGGAATGGCCGCCGTGCCGCCAGCGCCGCGCTCGCCCCCGGCCCTCCAGGGCCGTACGGGGGGGGTGTCTGCTGCTCTCTTCCCCCTTCCCCTGGGTGGCCCGTGGGCTCCGTTCCGAGCAGCTTCCTGGGATGCCACACGCTGTTGTGCAGGGCTTTGTGTGACAATCGGTGAGCTGCTCATGTCTCACGGCAGCCGTGGTGTTAATAGTTTGTCCGTGCCTGTCAATCACCTGGGGTCTCTCATGGATCTGTCGCAGTGGTACCAGGGCATCCCGAGGGCGGTCACTGGAGAGCGGCAGTGGGCGCGGGAGCGTGGAGGCGAGTCGGGAGCTGTGCCGCCATGCTGGCCCCTGCCCCCTCCCTCCGCCGCTCTCACACTCTTTCTTTCCCCTCGCTCCCACATGCTGTCCCCTCCCTGTTCCCAGCTCCTGCCTCCCGCTGCTTCTCTCTCTTGTCCAGAGGGGTTAGTTCTCGTCTCTCATGCTGGAAATGCTGCCAGCAAATGTTTCTGTGTGCTGCCTGCCAGGTCCCTGGGGAAAGGGCCTGGAAATGCAGTGCGGGAGGAGCAGTGGGAGCAAGGGAAAACCATTGTTTCTCACTGCTCGCCTGCTGCATTTTCTAGTGGGAAAACATCTCTGTGAGGTGCTGAGCTCTGTCACTGCTGGAGTTGCCCCCTCCCCCTTCCTCTTGCCCCAGAATTTCCTATCCCCAGTGCAGAGGAGGAGAGGCTGCAGCACCACCATGGAAAAGCTGAGATGTGTTTTCAATTTGCCTCCTGCTTATCTCTGCTGTTTGGACAGAGAGGTTTAAAAAGCTGGATTTTCTGTCCCTGCAGAGTAAACAGACAGAGCCCGGCAGCACAAACTATTTCTGGCTTATCAGTGGAGGAATGCAGCAGCTGAGGCTGAGTGCGAGTGGGCCGTCAGGAAGGCCCTGAAGGGGCCCCCTCCCCACTCCGCGCTATTAGAAGTGTGAGAGCCCAGCAGGACTCAGAGGGGAGAGTTGGAGAAAAAGGCAGAAAAGGGAAAGAAAGAGGAAGAGAGAGAGTGAGAGAGGCTGAGCAGACCCTGATGGCTACAGACGAAGTTACAGGAGGGGCTCGCAAAGCTACGAAAAGCAAACTTTTTGAGTTTCTGGTCCATGGGGTGGTGAGTCGGGAAAGTTAGTGAGCTGGCTGGCTCTGAATAGAGGGATGAGTGGAAACTGGAGGCTCTGTGCTGGGCTGGATCGGCTCCTGCTGTGTGCTCCTGGGGCGCTGGTAGCTGCCTCGCCAGGAGAACACTGGGGTCTGTGGAGCCCCCAGCATAGGCACTGATTCATTGATAATATAGGCTTGTGTCTGGGGGGATGTGTGCTGTGCTTTTTTGCTGTGATTCTCCATGAATGGCGAATAGCATGCTTTTGAGTCTGATCATGGTGCAGAATCTGCACTGGGTCTAACCCAAATGGGCTTGTAGGACACTTTGTTCTGTAATCAAACTTGTGTTTTGAAAAACAATTCTGATGAAAGCCTGATGAAGCCTTGTGGTGCTGCCTCTGGTTCTTGTCTCCAATCTTGGCTCGTATGTATCCTCTGGCTACTTAACAGGTGACTTTCAGGGGTTTGAAGAGATTAGCTCTGCAGATCTGTAACAGTCTATGGGACCTCACCCACGAGAGAATTTCAGGGTGCCATGCTTAATTAAAGCAATCCTTCATGTCCTTAAAAATGTTCCAGTTTATGTTTAAGAATCAGGTCTTCGATCTCCATTTAAGGGGAAATGCTAACCCTGTTTTGCTGCCATTGGAAACAATGTTCTTTAAATGACTCTTGTGTTTGAGAGCAGTCACCAATTATAACATTTGGATTTTTGGTATTGATACACATTTAACAAATAAGGCTGTTAAAGAGCCCCAAGGAATGCAGATATTGTTTGAATACTGGTAGTCCCCCGTGTTTCTCTTTTGAGGAATCTGGCACCTCCTGTGACACCTTTTTGAAGACATCAGGTGGGGGGGCTCTTGTGCAGAGATCACAGAAGTCTGTGGCACTCACGACAGGCTCCCGAGTTGTCTCCATGATTCAGGCTTACTCCAGCTGTGCGGGATCTTGCGCGTGTCCTGCAGATCCTGGATATGGTGGGACTTGAAAGGCTAAGAACTTTGAGGTGGCATTCTGTGTTGGTGAGAGCCGTGGAGAGGTGATGTGGTGCCAGTGCACAGGACAGCCTGGTGGCTCTTCGGGGCTGATGGAGGGCAGGTGTGCAGGTGGGAGCAGTGGTTTTGCTGGGGACATGTGGGTTCATCAGGGTGGTCTGAATCAGGATGGCTGTATCTGGGCAGAACTATGGGAAAGTTGTGAGTGTGGCAGATGGGATGGCTTTGCCTTTTCCAAAGTTTCTCTTGACATTTGCCCACCAGTGATCTTGTTTAGTGCCAAGAAGAGCGGCAAAAATAGTTATGTGAATCTGCTTATTCCACATCTAGCTGGGCTTCATGTGAAAGCAGCACTGAGGCCTCTTAAGCCTGGGAAATTTTAATTTATAACAGAATGAATATAGCAGAACTCATTTCCATTACTTATTTGGATGCCAGGAAAGTCTGCCTTTTCTGCCCTGGGAGTTTTGTTGCTAGTGGCATCTTACTTGAATGTATGTGTTAGCCTGGAATATCTGCATGTGTTTGTCATCTTTCTGTTCCTTGTTGCTGAGGCTTCTTGGCTGTTATTCTGGGGCCTGAACATCTCTTGTATCACCCTCTCTTCCATTAGCATCTCCCTTAATTCTGCTTTGTTGCCTGGTTTGTTCTTTCCTTTAGTTTCTTCCTGATCTCAGGTTCATTTTGTTCATAGCAGGGGTTGGGGTACTCACCCTTCCATTATTTAAAAAAGATGAAAAAAGCTATAACTTCATTTTATCTCTTCAGGCCTTGTGTCCTACCAAATTAGAGAATCTGCCATGCCAGCCAGTACCTTGAGTTTACATAGTGCTGGCTCCTGCATTTAATTACCACCCAAAGGGTGTCAACATCTGAATTAATTCCTTGAAAAATCAAGTTACATAGCAAACTTTAGTGGAATTCCTTGGAGTCAGATTCTGCTCTAATTTCAGGGACCAGTCTTCTCTTGAAATTACTTACTTTTATTCTATCTATGATAACATTATTTAATTTGATTATTGAAAATTATTTTCTTTACCTCCTCAAAAAATCTGGAGAAGCAAATAATGGTAGAATGTTGAGAGAAATATTTTTTGCTCTGTGGGCACTTAAATGAACAGGGTAATTCTGCGGCATTTCCTAAGGGCAGTCAGCTTCTGGATTCACTTGATCTTTCTGAAAACATATGTTCCTTTGGTAAGGTCACTTTACCCTTTGCTCTTGTGCACCTGATCCTGCCTTTGTTCTTTTCTATATTGCCAGTTTAGAAGATGTCTTCTTCCTTGTTTGTCCCAGGCAAATAGGATCCCCCTGAACGGTGAAATCTCTTAACAGTTAAAAATCTCAAGTTGGATGCTTCGTTCTCCTCCTGCTTGAGTCGTTGATAGTTTGTTCCACCTCTAGTTAGCACTTGGGCTCTTAAAAAGGTTAAATTTCTTTCAGTTATTTATTTTTATAGTGCTTTAAAATGTTTTTTACTCCTTTTTCATTGTTTTGCACATTGTTTTTGTGGGGAGAGATTCTTTTTTCCCCAAAGGTTTCATCCTGTATTTTGTTCTTTTTTTCCTTCTCTATTTCTAGCATTTTTATGGATAAATATGGCTTTAATCACCTCATTTATGTTGATCTATCTCTTTATTGATGCATTTTCTGCTATCCAGTAGTACCTTTCAGGCAGTCTTTAGGACATCTCTCTAGGTGTCCAGCTGTTGCCTCATATTTTGTTGACCAAGTTATGAATTTTTCTGCAAGCCATTCCTTTCCTCAGTTTCCTCTATCCCCTAGGCCCTACCATAGGCCTCACTGCTGGCCGAATCCCTTCAATGGATCCTACCTTTGTCTCCCTCCCACCCCCATCTTTTTTTGTTTTTTTCTTACTCAAACAGGTATCTACCCCGTTTAGCCCTGGGAAGGTCCATGGTGCAGGTCTTGTCAAAGCTCTTGTCCAGACATCTGTGCTCTTATGACTCGATTGCAGCCCCCTTCCCTGAGTGCCCTGTGCTGGTGACCTTGCCTGTGTCATCTGCACACAAGACCTGCTGAGAGGTTCGTTTTCTTGTCCTGTTGTTGTGACCTTTTTAATCTGTTTCTGTGTCCTTTTTCGGTTCCCACTTTATCTTCCTCCCAAAGCCAATCTTCTTGGCTTTTATTCACCAGATACCCCTGTAAAGGTCTATGTCCCTCTCTTAACTAACGAGTCATAGCTGTATTTACAATGTACTTGCTGTCAGTTCAAATCACCTTCTTTTTCCTATAGTCATCTTGGTCTTTGTCCTCTGTGCTATGCTTAGGAAGCTCTCTGTGGTAATATCAGTCCTCGTCCATATTTTTTTTCTGCTAATAGGTGTTATTTCATGGTTCCTGCTAATCGCTACAGTTTAATATTAGTTACACACCAAGATTGCTAATGCATACAAATCTGTATATAACTGATGTTATATCCTTTGCTTATCCTCAGTCCTCTTGTTGTTTGCTTACCTACCTCTCAAATCTGGTCTTAGAATTTCATGGTAAATACAGAAACTATCTTAAATGAAATGGCATTTAATACAGTGAAAGAAGGTTCTCAGAGCATACCAGCATGTAAACAAATATTTAATATAGTGATAAATAACTTGTTGCCAGTGTTAGAACAGACAAAATGACAGGTCTGATGCCCCAAAGATAGGTATGGAATGTCTAATAGATTTATCAGTGATTTGGAAAAGGGGATGAGCGATGAATTTCATAAACAAATTTTGCATCTTCTGATATGTTGCTGAGTTTAAATCAACTGTCACCATTCAGGAGGAAGGCTTGGATGTCCTGTGATCTGCCTTAGTGTGTAGCTAATAAGAAGTCAAGTAAACGGTTAGCTTAATTGGGAAGTGGGGCAGGGAATAATGCAAAAGCAATTGTAAATCCGTGGCGTATACTTACAGGAATGTTTTTCTGATTTTGGTAATCTGTATGACTAACAAGCCAAAGGAATGGGAACTTGGAGGGCAGTAGTAGTGGGAGGCCTCTGAAGACTTCATCAATAAGAGAATAGGATTTTTTTGTTTTGTTTGTAGTATCTAAGCACAGAAACTGATTATGAAGGTTGTAAAATCTCTGTCACTGGAGATTCTTAGGCACTGGTTAAAGAAGTAAACATCTTTCAAAGAGGATGGAGATACTGGTGATATTTCTTTGAGACGAGGAAGGACTGGATGACATCAAGGACTTGTAGTTCAGTATATTATAAAAATTATGTTTGTTTTATTAGAATGGGAAGAACTAAAGATATTTTCCCCAAATTGAATGGTGATCTGTTTTAAGTGGGTAAAAGTGACTATTTCTTCCAGCCAGTCACAGATTTGTAGAGATCACTACTGGAAGTAGCGAGGTGAGGAGAGTATGGTGAGGTTGGAAAAAAAGTAGAGCTCTGCTAATGAGAAATATCCCACTAATTTTTATATTGTCATGGATATCGATACTGTCTTGTCAGAGCATAAGTCAGCTGACACTAGAATAACTAGACAAGAGCGTCATGAACTGTTGAGTTTGGACAGTTTGTTCCACTTCCCTACTACAGGGCGGTTCTCTCTGTGAGGGCATCCTCTGGGAATGGGGCCTTGAACAGAGACACTGGTTTGCCGTGTGTGTATTCCCTGTTGGGGTAAACAAGGAGATGTTTGGGGTGTGTAGGGCAGCCTGGAGAAATCAAGGGACCTTACTGCAGGCAAGGAGTTTGATTGGGAAGGTACTTGCAGGGCACTGTTAGAGTGAAAACCTTGTACAGCATTTAACTGTGTGAGCAAGCTGCTGGTAGAGACTGAAGGTTTGTCCTTTCCTAGCCCTGGACTGATTGCAGGCTGACAAATAGAGAAAAGTGCACATATAACTAAGAAAAAAAAAGATATTAATTCTAGCCAAGGCTTTAATAGAGATCAGTGTGATTTTGTGCAATATGGGCTTGTTAAACAAATTTGAGTTGCTGATTAAGAGAACTTGTATTTGCTGATGAATGTAGGTGCACAGACGTAATTGATCTGTGGGATGTGTGAATTGCACTTCTCTTTTTTAAAAAAATAAATACTGTAGGAATAAAAAAACAGTCACACTGGATCATTTAGCTCAGTGTGCCTGGTTGCAGGGAGCATGGAAGGCTGCATGGAAGTACAGGAGCAAGGCAAAACCTCGGTGATTCTTCATACAAATACTCTGTGATTTGCAGCTCAGGAGCTTTCTGACCCAAAGCTGCCCTCTGTGTAGTGCCTTTATATGGATTTTATTTATGGACATTAGTCCAATGACGTCTTCCTTAACCCATATAAACTTTTAGCATTCAGTGTTTTGTGTCAGGAATTTTTTAGTTTTGCAGCTTATCTTACATAAGGAATTACCTGATCCTGCCAACTGTTGTCTGATTCTTGTAAGGGAAGAGAAAATGAGGTCTTGACCAGCCTCTCATCTCTCAATGCTCCTCTCTCATGATGCTGCAGAGCTCTGTTGCTCCTCTCCCTCCCAAAGCCATCCTTTTCACAGAGCCAAGAGGCACATTCTTGTGGTTCCCTTCCATACGTTAGATCACAGCAATGATGTGATCAGGTCTATTAAAGCTAGTGGAACTCAAAGCTGATCTATAGGGTTTGTTCCAAAGAATGTGTTTTTTTTCTTGGTTGCATCCAAATGTTTTACTTGAGGTTGGTGGCTGATTATTCTGAGCTGTGAAGAGACACTCATGAATTAGAAGGATGGTCCCTGACATTTGTCTTGCGTTACAATTCACAGTTCTGTAAATGGGATGTTTTCTAAGTTAAAGACTTTTGGATTGTCGTGAACATTATATAAAAAGGGGTGGAACCTGGAACACTTGGACTTCTACGTTGTGCGAGCTTTTGGAAAATGGAGAAAGGTGAATATGGCAGAGAAGAAAGAATTGCAGTACTGAATCTCTAAAAGATTCATAGACATTAAAGAAAAAGGAACTTATGAGGTAACATCTGTAGTTAGAGGGGGGGAGAGAAGCCTTGTACAACTTTTATTTCTTGTACTTCTAGGAGTCCATTTTGAAATAACACATCAAATTGGGAAACAATTTGTGCAGCCAGAAACCTGTTGCCATCAGACCATAACAGTCTAGTTTAAATTTCTTAAGGGTTCCAGGTACTTCTAGTGACCCATTCTTGCCTCCAGACAGCATCTGATGTCTCCTCCTACTTATGTTTATGCCTTCTAGAAGTCATAGAATG
Organism: Chiroxiphia lanceolata; assembly: GCF_009829145.1. NCBI lineage: Eukaryota > Metazoa > Chordata > Aves > Passeriformes > Pipridae > Chiroxiphia > Chiroxiphia lanceolata. The sequence continues at coordinate 156,299,407 of NC_045637.1, forward strand.
ATAGAATGGTTTGGGTTGGAAGGGCCCTTAAAGCTCACACAGTGCCACCCCCTGCCATGGGCAGGGACACCTCCCACTAGCCCAGGTTGCTCCAAGCCCCATCCAACCTGGCCTTGGGCACTTCCAGGGATGGGGCAGCCAGAGCTTCCATGGACAACCTGTGCCAGGGCCTCCCCACCCTCACAGGGAAGAATTTCTTCCCAATATCCCATCTAACCCTGCCCTCTGGCAGTGGGAAGCCATTTCCCACTTGTCCTGTCACTCATGCCCTTGTAAGTAGTCTCTCTCCATCTTTATTGTAGGCTCCCTTCGGTAGCTACTGTAACACCTTGACAAGGTCTGTTGTCTAGCCAAGGTAGCTTCTATTTTTGATTAAAAAATATGCTGTTTGAATACTTGGTGGTGATTGTTCTCAAGATCTGTCTCTTTAACAAGAATCCAGAGGCTGTTCACCACGAGCCATCAGAGCCTGCAGTGTGGTGCCAAGGTGGATGGAGCCTGTCAGGACAGGACATTGCTGTAGGTACAGCTCAGCACTCCACTGCAATGCAGCGACTCCCCAGTCTGTTCAATCCCTTTTGAGGATTTTGTAGGTGTTTTTGATTTTCTTTTCTTGATACTTTTTTTCTGTCCAGGGCACTGTTTGTGCAGAGTAGTACCTGTAAATGGAATCAATGTAGGTCAAAAGGAGATAGGTCTATGGGTAAGAACAGAGATGTGTTGGGGAGAGGAGTCTAGGGTAGATGATTTCCCAGGAAGGAGGATGTGTCAGTGCTGTTTGACACTGCAGCCTTCCCCGTGGATGCTACTTGATTAGGACAGATTCCATCCCTCTGAGGAAGAGGGGAGAAACAGATCCTAACCCATAGACAAATGCACCTCTAAGATCTCTTTCAAAAGCTGTAATGATATTGGGATACTCTTTAGTATCAAGACTTCGTTTTTTTTAATGTCAGTACTGTGAAAAATATGATGTATTGTCCATCACTATCTTGACTTGCACATGCATTTGAGAGCAAAATAAGCTTTTGGATAAGGTAAGGTACTGCTTCTATGTCCTTCTTTTATAAGAGTTTAGAGAGAGAAAGCATTTCTGTATCTTGGGAGTCTGGTGGGCTTGCAGCAGGGAGGTGGTGTAGTGAGTAATGCTTTATCTCTGGGTGATATCGGAGATAGGAACATGAGAACAGAGGGGAAGAAATGAGGCAGTGGAGAGATGAGATCAAATGTGCTTTTGCTAGAGCTGTCTCCTTGTTCTCATGTTTGTCTTTTCTCTACATTTTTCTATTTTGATGCTTAACAAAGGGAACTGAAGGAAGTTCAAAGATGTCAGACCAAGACTGAGAGTAGATTTGGCTTTCTGACTTGGTTCTCCAAGACTTAAGATGTCCTTTAGAGCAGCAGCAAAGTGGGCCTGCAGTTTGATCCATATGGCCAGTCAGTGTCCGTGAGATGGCTGTGCTCAGGATCTGGGCTTTTCTGAAAGACTGTCAGTGGTCCCTGGCTGACTGACGGGCAGCAACCAGCCCAGTGGTCTGCCCTTTGCTGGAAGAAGGCCACAATGTGTGGCTTGACAGATGACAGAGAGATCTTAAATGCAGACTCAAGAGAGAAGCATTTTCTGGACCATTTCTGTCTGCTGACTCTCCCTGGGTCAGAGGGTGGGGGCGAGTACGTGGGAACGGAGAGCACTGTTCCCTTCCAGCCGTTCTCAGAGCTCCGTGCTCATGGCAGAAGGCGTTTCCAGCTTTGCTCAAAGCTGCAGTTTTGCCTATTTGCTGCCTGCTGCTCTCTCCATGGCCACACCCACCACTGGTTTCTTACAGGCACACTTGCTGAATTCACCTGAACTCACCTTCCTGCGCTGGTCACTCTCATGCCTCAGCCTTGCTTCTCTGTCTGTACCAGTTATAGCCCATATTGGTTCTTTGCTGATCATACATTCCCCTCCTTTCTCTGGTTTCCTTTGTAGATACAAGCACAAGGAGGGTCCAAGACGTGATCAGGGAGGGCACTGAACTGGAGCTACAGTGGATTTGGGTGGTTAATAGGAGATATAGGTCCAAATTATATTTAAAATTATGTTTTGTTATAGTATATTTAATAATTTAATATTTAGAAATTATAAAAAGGATGAGATAAAGATGAAATAAACTTTTTATTATTATTATTTAACTTATTAACTGTGCACAAACCATTTTCTTGGTTTATAATGAAAGCCACCTCCAGTGGCTCGCATACCCTCAGGGGTGCAGGCACCCCGCTTTAGAGCCCACTAGTATACTTCTCCCAAGTACTTTCTCAGTCTGTAACTGTGGCGCCAGGTATGTCTTCCATGCCGTTAGCACCCCTTTGGAAGGGGGTTCCACAGCCTGATAGCCACAGTGGGGCAAACTCACCCCTTCGGTGGTCTGAGAGCCTGACCCCTCTGCTGGTGGCCGGGGTTCACTGATCTGGCAAGGGCAGTGAACAGTCAATCCCCAGCTGCCCTCTCCAGGCCACACCTGATTCTGCAGAGCTCTGGCAAATGCCCCCTTAGATCGCCTTGGATCACCTCTTTCCAGATGGAAAATATATTTACTGTTACTTTTACTTTACTTCCATGGATGCAGTTCCATACATTAAGAATTTCTGTGCCGTTCTTTATCCTTATTTGAGCTCTGCTCTGCCATCACTGAGCTGCAGGAGCCAGAACTGCACACAGCCTTCACACGTGGGCACACCATGGGCAGTGGCACACTGATACTCTCTGTTCCCCCCATTCTCATTTATTTTGTTTAGTGGCTTTTTTTGACCTCTAGTAAGCAGTGAACTGATTTTTTTTTCTGTGTTTGTTTAAACAAGATCTTGCTTCTGCTGGGCAGCAGTCAGCTCAGGGCTCATTGCTCTGTATGTGATACTTGGATTGTTTTTTCCCCATTCACTTCAATATGTATTGAAATACATTTGCATCTTCCTTTTAAGTGTTAAATCTGGCTCATCAAGTCCTTCTGCAGTTCTTTGAAGCTGGCCTTTGTCCCTGCCAGTGTGAATAACTTAGCTTTACCAACAAACTTTTTCACTTCCTTGCTTTTTTTCTTGCCTTTCTTTTGTTCTTTTTTTTTCCCCCCAGGTTGTTAAGAATATGCTGAAAAGCAGGAGGCCCAGCAAAATTTTGTGTGTGCGTTCATTTTCAGAAGCAATTACTTTTACCTCATTTCTATCCTTTAAACAATTATTTATCCATAATGGATTCCATTGCCTTTTGATTTCTTTAAAAGACTTTGTAGACGGACTTGACTTTCAAAGGTCTTTTGTGTATGGTTATTCTTATTCACATCCTGGTTCAGATGCCTAGAGAGAGAGTGTGTGTGTCTGTATTTTTGCATATACATAGACATACAATAAACATCTTGGTAATTCTTAGTATGAAACTAAGCTCTTCTCTCTGTTTTAAATTGCATTTTAGAGGTGGTAATTGTTTTACTGATGTTTTTCCTTGATGACTATAAACTTGTAGGATTTAGAATTGGGTTTACTGTGTGTCTTGTGCAATGTTAAGCTTGTGATTTGACCCAAAGTGTCTCTCCAGAGCACGCTGAAGTCAACATAAATGTCAGGGCTTTAGAATGCCTACAGGGCCTGCTGACAAACTACCACATCCATTCCATTGTTTTCCTTATTTCAGAGGCTTGATCAGAGACGTGACCTTTTTTAAAGGATTTGTGTCACGTTATGAACTTACGTTGCTCTCCGTTGTTGGTGAAGGAGAAAGCTCTTAATGGAAAATGTTTATCGCTGTGTTTCTGTGTTTTGCCTGTGCTGGCTCCTGTCTCCAGCTGCTCAGAGCTGCCTGTTCAGCAGTGCAGAGCCTGCAGTGGGAGCTGAGCAGCTCTGAGCAGCATATGAGCTGCACCACTTTGGGCTGCGCGTCGCTGCCATGGGGCGTTTCCTTTGGGCTGGAAGTAGAGCTTTCAGCTGTAACGTGGCCTGGATATGTTACTGAACACTGAGTGTTTTCCCAAGCCTAGTATTTTTCATCCCTGTTTCCTGTCTACTTTATCCCTGAATGCCTCTTTATGACGTCCAGGAAACACCAGTCACAGAGCTCATGTGCTTTGTGTTGCTGCTTAGTGCTTGTCAGGACGATCAAAATGGGGAACCTGCTGGAGCCAGTGTCTCATGATGTACAAATGTCCTGGCAGCTGGAGAAACAGGGACTAAACTGGCTCTTCTTTCTGTTTCGCTTTTCCTCCAGCGCCCTGGGATGCCATCAGGAGCTCGAATGCCCCATCAGGGGGCTCCCATGGGTCCTCCAGGCCCCCCATACGTCGGAAGCCCCTCCGTGCGACCTGGGATGCCCCAGACTGTGATGGAAACAACAAGAAAACGCACTGCACCACAGCAGGTCCAGCAGCAGCAGGTGCAGCAGCAGGTGCAGCAGCAGCAGCAAGCCACCCAGAACCGAGCTAGGAGGTGAGTGTTCCGGGAGAAAAACACGGGAGGACAATCTGAGGAAGAAAAAGCGGTATCTTTTTAGAAGTAGGTAAGACCTTTAAGATCAAATGAGACAGAGTAGAAGATATACGTATTGTCAGTTTTTTAAAGCAGGAAAAACATTGGCAGATTTTACTTTTTACTTTGTTTGTGAATGGTCTTGAACAAACTGACCTTCACTAATGTCTGATTTTGCAGTTACACTGCTTTTACCTTGCAGGTTTGTCGGGCCATGAATCATTTGAGTATATTTAGCCTTTAGAGTTAACGAACAGTTCTCTTCTAATATAGTACAATTATTGTATTATTTGTTACCTGTTCTGTATTGTTGCTCTGATTCTGACTGGCTAACAGAATAGTTTGTAAATGAGACAAGTGGAAAGAATTTTGGTTGGTCATGTGAATATGGGTACTATGGTCACTCAGGAGAGTGGCCATAAAACTTGCAGTTGTCCCAGGCATTCATACATATAAAGTAAAGAAATATGCGTAGGAGGTAATTTCATAGAATTAGAGGGATTTTAATAAGGAGTTGTCTTCTTTAAATATGCTTGCTTTGTACGTTGTTGAGTGCATTCTCCCTTAAATAAGTTAGCTAATTTCTTTTTGCAACTTATTAGACCTTAGCAGTCTGGAGTATTATTGAGTGTGGTCCAAACACATGCGGTCACCTAGGTGGGCTGCCTTTTGCAAAATCATTATAGGTGTATGTACAGCTTCAGACAAGTGTTCTGGTAGTGTCATGGAATCCAGTTGTAGGTAAAACGACTCTCTAAGCTCAGTGCTTCAGGAGCCCTGCTCTGTCGAGGTTATATGCCTTGGATCAGCAAGCCAGACTTGGGCATACTTGTATCTGGGATGCATCTGGAAAGGACACCAATCTTGAGAGTATTAATACATTATGGTTGAAAAAGATTGAACACAGAAGGATGTGTGTGAGTGCAGCATATGAGCACAAGCGATGGATGTGTGTCTTGGAGGCCTTGCCCAGCACCAGCCAAAATGCATGTTCCACAGCACCTCCCAGGATACTGTCCAGGAAACTGCACAAAATAATGCCCAGCCTTCAGGCACACAGGGTGGATATAACGTGAAAAATTGCCCCTGCTGGATAATTAAGGTAAACTTTATCACTAATTAGTTTCCAGGGAGCATTGAAGGACAGTATTTTCTGAAAGTTAATGGCCTAACTCATGGAAGAAAGCAGTTCCCCTCCCCAGTTCTTAACTGCAGTGCTTCTGATTTAGGATCCAGCAGTGATCTCTACTACCTTGAGCTCAGCTCACACCAATGCTCCCTGGGTACTCAGGAGAGTTTCTCTGTTTCTTCTGCCATGCCTTCCCTCCAGATAACATGTTGAATGTTTTCCCTTTGTTTGTTTCCACCTCCCTGTCATTTCTCATTCTGTTTTTTCAGGCACACTTTTCTGGCACCTTGGGTCCAATTCTTGGAGTAATTGAGTTCTATGTCTTCTAGCACGAATGGGCCAAGAAGGTTGTACTTGTCCTTTCTTGGCAGGTTTGATGGAGACAAAAATCTCATTTCTGTAACAGACTCTTGAAGAAATGGTTGAGACCCAAGTTGTTTGGGGATGTTGGTTTGTTACTTCCTTTTTAACTGCAAGCCTGTGGGGTTTTGCAGGTTGTTGCATGTCCCGCTCCCTTTGGGAGGCTAGGACTTGCTCAGCCTTTACTTCCAGATTCTGTGAAGTGTTTCAGTGCAGATTTGATTTTGTGGGCTGTGGAAGGTGTTGGAGGTTCACACCGAGTAACATTCCAGTCCCATTATTCCTACACTTTTAAAAAGGGACATTGTTCACCTATTAAGTTGGTTGTAACTGTATAGATGAATTTTCTGCCTCCAGGGAAGGATATAGTTTGCACCTCCAGGCACAAAGAGTTCCTCAGCCTTGGCTTATATGGGGGTGGGGAAGACTCTAAGAATCTGGTATTTCAGGCCAGGCTTATTATTAACAAACATAGGAAGAGAGTATGTCACACCAGTGCGTGGAAAGACCTTTTATGTGGACATGGCTGATGACTGGCTTCCTGTATGAAGACAGCAGGTGCTTTGCTTTCTCTCATTTGTCTATCATAGATGGAGTGATTCATCTCCTGCTTAAGGTAAAGGCTTCACAAATTACAGAGGTGAAGAATAAGGCCTGAATTCCCTCTTGGCCCTGTTAGAGAAAGCTGGGTGACAGGTTTGGTGGGCACAAACGGGTCTTAGAATCTGAAGAATTCAAAAGACAGTGTATTTGACAGTCTTTGCTACAGTATCATTTCTCAGGCACATGCACATTTGTGTGCATGTACAGGAGCACAAGTGTATTTTTCAAAGCATAGATATGGAAATGTGCCTATGTATGGGTATGGAAACAGTGTGTATATACACTGCAGGCACACATACATCTTCCCTCATGTGCATTCATAAAGATGAACAAATATGGAAACATCAGGCCTCTTACCTTTGCACATCACTCGTGCAGATCCGTTACAGTCAAACAGATGTAAGTACATAGGGAAGTGTGTGCATGTGTGTGTGTTTTCATACATCATATGAAATGCACACATATATGTGTGTTTGCCTCAGCACTCGATTTTGGGCATGCTTGAACAAATGTGTGTGGTCTGTTTGAACAAGGTCACGTGCTGTTTGCAGGCACTCAGCCAGATGTGCACACGCACAAGGGTGTCTGTGCACACCACACGAGACTGTCCTGCACGCTCGTCTGTACCCAGAGGCAGCGTGTGCACATGCACTTGCATACGTTGCCACCCTGCACCACAGAAGGTGCTGTGATCAAAGAACTTGCAGACTTCTTTCCAGGATGCATAACAGACAGCCCTGATTTGTTCTTAGCTAACTGCCTCCCCAGGCTGCTGAGAGAAGGGGTCTGAGGTCCTGGGCATGGGTGAGGCCCTTTTGCTGATGCATGCACAGCTGTGCACCAGCATGTGGAGATGTCAGGATAATTTAGCAGGTGGCCTCGTTACTCCTAGATCTGTCACCATGGTAACGTGTTTTTTTCTTTAAAAAATGTACAGTGCCAAGAGGAGGAAGATGGCTGACAAAATTCTCCCTCAGAGGGTGAGTCGCTTTCATTTCCTATTCCCTTCACAATCAGTTCAGCATCTAAGTGTAATTAGAGGGATTTTAGAAAATTCTTTCACTTTTTGTTTAAAAATCTAATTAAAAAGTAAGTAGGCAGTGGGTGAAAGTCTGGAGAGCCAGGCTGGGGCTGGGCTGGGGGCTGGGAGCGTGGAGCAGCCTGGCCTGCGCGGCCTCGCGCCTGGGTTGGCCGAGCCAGCACTGCCGCTTGCTGGAGGGACTGCGGTGCTGGGCCACCAGGCGATGCCTGCGCCGGGGCCCTCAGGTCTCCACCATGCTTTTGATCCATTTTTGGGGCTGCCCAAACCATGGTCCAGAGCACAGCTGTGCCCGAGGGGACAGGCTCGGCCTCGGGTCTCTGGCCCAGTAGAGCTGCCAGGTTCTGATTTTTGTGGTTGTGTCCCAGTAGGACTGAAGTGCACCCGTGCAAACAACAGAGTTCAGGGGTCTGTATTATCTGGAGAGTTACTAATTCTCTTATCCCTGGGGATATGTCTAGCTTTTGGTGTCTGCCTATGCTTGATCCTCAATGCTTAAATCTTCTAATTCCTTTCTAAACACTGAGATTTCTCTCTGCTCCCCTTCTCTTTCATTATTCCCAGACTTTTCCTTTCCTTTACCCTGTTCAGTACGGTTCCCCAAGAACCTGCTTGGTCTCAAAAGGCGACCTTCCTTAGGCTTCAAAACACACACCCTTGTCATATCCTAGTCCCAGTTTCTTTGGCTGCTGGTGCTGTTTCTGGGCTCAGAATCCCTTGGATAGGTGTGCCCTTTTACTCCACATCTTTTTCAAGCTTACCTCTCCACTGCTCATGTGAGCCCAAACTTACTGACAGGCTCCAGAGTCTCTTCTGTTACTGTTTCACAGGTGCCTTCTACCAGCCACCAGAGGAGGTGAACCCACTTTGGTACTACTGGTGTCATGTTATTACTTCTTCTCTTGTCATTCCTGCCATCTTCTGAAAGCAAAGCCTCTCATAGGTCAGCCATGAGATCTCTCATGCTGCAGGCTTGAAAGGACCAAGCTACCATTAAACCCAGACCTTTGAACTGATTGCAGCCTCCCTGGTATTTGATGTTGAAGCCTCATTCCTGCTCTGCTGGGGGTCTGTACTTTCTTATAATGAAAGCTAAGTGTCTTGTACTGTCAGTTTTGTCTGTCCCACACAAACTGTTTTCACAGACAATGATACATACTGGATGGTGAGGCTGTCCCTGGAAATATATATCCATTTCAAGGCACTTTTTATTTTATTGTTTTGAGGTTTTTGGTTGGCTGGTTGTGGAGGTGTTTTATTTTGTTGGTTTGGTTTTTTGTCTGGCGCCTTTATAAGATGGAAAGGTCTCATAACAGAGATAACCAAACTTTTTTGGCAACAGAAAGCCAGTGCCTGTATTTGTCAAGCCCATAATAATTCTTTCATAGGTAGAGCCTTATTTTGGTATGTCAGAAATCTCTACAGGTGCTTTCAGAACCATGCTATCACCAAGTCTTCTTGCCTCTCAGTACCTTTGTTGGTGTCAGCCAGTAGTTTTAACTGATGGAGTGATAAAGGCAACACAGATTGCTAAAGGTCTGTCTGCAATGGGGTTTTATCAGTGCAGCTGCAGTGCTGGTGTCAATGATGTGATGCTCTGTCTGGGTTAAGGTTCTCTGTTAGACTGCTAGTCAGTGTGTCAGAAACCCCTTACTCTCACTGTCTGTGGGATGAGGAAATCCTGTCCTGTCAAGTGGAGGATTTGCACTGGTTGCTGTGGAATTCATGTGAAACACAGGGTAAAACTTCCAACTTTCTGGAACTACTTCTGCAGTGTTTTCCAGCCAGTCGGCATCTGTTACCCACAGACTTTTTGGAGACTCTTGCTTATGTTTTCTGGGAACTGCACAGGAGAGAGAGGAAGATGTTAAATACACTTTACTCTTTAAAACCACCCTTATGTAGTAGTGGAAAAGGAGATGGGTTCTCAGTGTTCCTTGCTTGTGGTAGTGACTCAAGCAGTTGGCACAGATAACCCACAGTTGGATTTCCAAGCTTTCTGGTCAAGCCTGTTGCCATAGTGCTGGAGCATATCACTGGTCAGTAGGGTCACTCAGCTGCTACAGGTCAGCTATCTGAGAAGGATTTAATTTTGCAGGAATCTAATGGTGTGAAAAATTTAACCCAGCAAACTATTACACATAAGAAAACTGGATTATGGAACTGCATGGGACCTCCTGGCACATCCAGTCTGGTTCCCTCTGTTATGGAAGCCATGACACAATTACCACCTCGAGACTAGTTAGATTCCTTACTTCTCACTTACTTAGATCTGGCAGCTTGGGGTTTTTTTCTATTTTGTTAGGCAAGGCAAGTCTTTTAGGTTGACAAGTAAAAGGGGCTCCCCTCTTGAAATCCTTGCAGTTCTTTATCTATTCCAAGTTAAATTCATCTATTTCAAACCTTTTTAAATCTACTTCTCAAGAAATTAGAACTATACATAGTATTACAGATTACTAGTATTACCAGTGGTCGTTCTGTGATTGACTCAAAAGTATTTCTGCTTTCTATTATTTGCAATTGATGAATTCCCATATTAGAGCAGGAATTAGACTGTGAGGAACACGATGCTGTGCTTTGTAATGCTATATTTCATCCCATTTCCATTATAGAGTTCTGAGCTTCCTTACCTTCTCTGTACTGTCCTCTGCCTTGTGATGACAATGCCACCCAAATTTGTCATTATTAAGTTTTGTTAGCATATTTCTCCTTTTGGTACAGGAACTATTAATGAATGCATTTAAATAAAATCAGTCTCAGAAGTGGTCCGTGAGGTGCTTCCTGCTTAATACTTTTTTCCTATCCCAGTTCTTTACCATATATAGTTCTTGTTGTAATCTCCATTTTTCAGTCTTAAGCAGTGGGTCCCTTTATGACTGTATGTCAAATGCTTTACTTAAATGCAAGTCGATTGTATCATCTGCATCTCTTTTGTCTAAAATGCAGTTTTAATGACCACAAAGACTTGGTTAAGCCCAGGCTGACATACTGTAAGGAAACAAGGCCTAGTATTTTTTATAGTGTATTCGACATTAACTCTGGTTCTGTGCAGCAGGATGTTTCCCACCCCATTTTCCTCACCTCTGGATCCTTCCCATGTTCTCATGTCACTGAAACCCTCATTCAGTTTTTGAGCAGTTCACAGGCATCTTCATTCATAGCTGGGGACCTAAATCCGTGGAGCCGATGTGGCCTTTGTGACCCAAGTCTAGCAGTTGAGCCTCAGTTTTGACCTCAGGCCACAGACTATCTGTAGGGAAACATGACTGCACCTCAGATTGCTCCTCTTCTTTCTCCAGGCCTTGCCTTCTAATTACTTCTGGTCAGTCTTATTTTCTCTTCATTCGGAGTCATTACATTTTTTCCCAGGAACTGTGGCTGTGATTCACTATTCTGTTTCTTCAGCTTCCTTGCCTACCCTTTCTGATGCAAGAATCTAAGCTGAGAACCATTCTGGCTCTAGAGCTGCGTGTCTCTGCTTTTCCTGTTTAACTTGCCGAGTGGAGTGCAACTTTGAAACAGCAAACTGCTCCTCCTTCAGTGGCATGGCATCTCTCAGTATTGGCCGCTGTTCTTCTCACTGGGGCCCAGATTCCTGTGAGGACTTTTACTCTAGTTGTGCTGACAGGTTTTTGTACAGCTGTCCTCCCCTTTCATCCTCTCTCCTTCATTTTCCTTTACACAAATATTTAGTCAACTTCTGCTGCTGCTGTTCACCGACCACCATGTGGGATTCTCTGCACAGATCCCATGCCATAATAGCTGTCCTGTTCTGGTTTAGTCACTGCATGGCTGTTGTGCACCTCTTTTTTCGTCTGAGCCAACCAGAGGTGAAGAACACCTGGATCTGCCATTCACTCAAGAAAGAAATGGTCGGGAATGTGATAATCAGTGGTAGCCTTGGATGTAGCAACTGTGAAATAATGAAGATCAAGATCTTGCAGGGAATGAGGAAGGAGAATAGCCACGTACAGACCCTGGACTTCAGAAAAGCAGAGTTTGGCTTATTCAGGGAATTGAATAAGTAGGTGTCATGCCTTGGGAAGCAGCTTGGAAGGGCAAAGTGGCCCGGGGCAGCTGGCAGGTCTTTAAGGATGTTTAAGAGCAGCCTGTGTTGAAATGCAGGAAAATGAGCAGATTTATGAGAATCCCAGCACAGGGAACTCACAGTGGTGGTCCCAACATCAGAAGGTAGCGTACGATGTGGAAGCAGGACAAGCTACAAAGGAGGAGTTTAGAAATGTTGCGTGGGTATATAGGGAATGGTACTGGCAAAGTCAAAGCTCAACTGTAGTTGAGATCTTCAAGGACATCAAGGACAAGAAAAGCTTCTACTATTATGTTAGTAATAAAGGCTGACCAAGGAGAATGTGTGCCCATGCTGAGTGGACTGGGTGACACAGTGACAACGGAGACAGTAAGTCTGAAGCACTCAAAGCCTTCTTTGTCTCAGCTTGCATTAAGGATGTCTCCCATACCTTGTGATCAGTGAACACATCCAAGAGGAGCAGCTGACAGTGGACAGGGTTTGAGCCACGTATTTCTTGAGAAAACTTGATTTGTACAACTCCATGGTACCTAGCAGGCTGCAGCTGAGGGAGCTGAGGGAACTGGCCCATGTCCTTGCAAGGCCACTCTCTCACACATAATAGTCTTGTATCCAGGCTGGGGCATTTTGGTGTAGATGGTCTGACAACCATCTGGTTTGGTGATGGGGCTTAGAGCGTAGTGGCTCATGGTTGTACTCGTCCAGGAAGACAGTGACATCAGAGTACTGCAGGGATCTGTCCTGTCAGCTGGTCAGTCCAGCATCTTTGTCACTGGAGGAGGCAGTGCAGCGCTTGCTTATAAAATCTGCGGATGACACCAAATCACTGAGTGGGGAAACTGGTCAATATGCTTGTGGACCAGCTGGGGGAATGAACCAACAAGAACTTTATGAAATCCAACAACTCTCAAAGATGGAAATTCTATGGTAGCTTAATTCTAAAGGAGCTACCAAATCTCTATTTATTAGTGATTTTTTTTAAAAAAAGCAAATTGCTGAAACTGTTTTGTTTGTCCTGCTTAGGAAGTGAAGAATGCAGCTCCAGTTGTTCCTGCCTAGGTCCAATTTTATTTATTGGGCTTTTTTCTGAGACCTTGGAGGTGCATGACAATAGGATGAGAGGCAGCAGAAACACACTGCAACACGGGCAGTTGACTCCCTATAAGGGACCGCTTTAAAAAAAACTCCGACAAAACAAACATATGCTAGTATCAAAACATGGGAACAGGCTGCCAAAAGATGCTGTGGGGTGTCCATCCTTGGAGGTATTCAGAGCCTGGCTGGACAAGGTCCTGAGCAAGCTGATGTGATTTGAACCTGTTTTGTGCAACAGTTGGCCTGCATGACTTGCAGAGGTCCTTTGGATCCAAATTATTTTGTGATTACTGGGGTTTAAACAGTTGTCTACACAAATCATGACTTTGCCAGATATTCAATGAATCCTTTGTGTGTTTGAGGACTATTCATCAGCATAATTCCAAAGGCTCAAACAGTTTGGTCCCAGGATGTGGGTGCCCTTGGTCTTGCCTGCTGTCGGAGGGCACTGTGATGGGGGCTTCCGATAGCAAAGAAGCAGAGACTGCCTTAACACCAGAGGCTTGGGAAGATCAAGGAAGGCTGAGCTGCAGATAGACTTCTTTAGTAGACAGCAGGGCTCCTGTCAGGTCTCCACCTGAAGAAGCTCAAATTCCTTCAGAATTCAGTATCTTACAATGTGACATTTGTGGCAGAACGGTTTATACTCAGTCAGCAGGAAAGGTTTGATAATGTAGTCATGCTGGAGGTCAGTGAGACTGACAGAGACCTATTCCTTAGGTTTGCTGATATCCGTACTTCACCTCAGGATGCAAAGGAAAACCTAAACAACCTCCTCTAGAAAACTGTCTATGGCAAAAATGCACTTTCCAGATTCTCTGTTTTTTGATGGCAGAAGCTGCAGAAATGATTATTCTAAGTTTTTTTTTCAACAGGCAGGAATCAAGAGCTAATCTGTTTGCAGTAGGAGAATGTTGGAGATCTGTTCTGTAATCTGTCCGTGTAGTGTTGTGAATGTGGGAGATGGCTTTGTCCTGTGCAGAAATGTAAAATTTCACATCTGTTCCTCCTTACACCTCTGGTCTTGGATCTGTCAGGTGCAATGAGCGCAGCTCAAGAAAACCTCTGTCTCCAGCTTAAGCTCAGATTTTCTATCACTGACTCTGATTTTTTCCTGTCAGTTCCTATCAGTATTCTGTCTGTTCTTTATGGTCTGCATACTTGTATATCAGCTCCTAATAGCTGTATTAAGAGGTCTTTTTATTTTACTAGAGAGTGGCAAGCCTTCTTATGAAGACTCTGAAAAGAAGGAGCACATATTTGATCTTCTGGGAGGAAAAAAAAAAAATACTAGTTTATTTTTAGTGTCATACAACTAGACAATCTGAAGTCCAACCCTATCATGAGAACTTACTGCTACTTTGTTTTGCTTTTGGTATACAAGACAGACCTTAGAGTATTGAAAATCACTACCGATGAAGTATTCCCTGCAGTCATTGTCAATTTTTTTCAGTATTTGGCTACACTCACTCCTAAAAATTTTCACCTTACTTCTGAACTGAACTTAAACAATTTCAGGATCATTATGTTGTCACTTTGATAGGCAAAGAAACTATTTTTTCTTTCTGTATAGGTAGATACATACTCGTAAGTGAAGCAATTGATTTGCTTTATGGAACTTTGTGTTATAGAGCATGTTTTCCTGTCTCCTAATATTCTCAATAGCTTTTCTCAGAATTTTGTGGAGTTTTCTTGAGTTTGTCAGTAGATTTCTTCATTTATGACTCTAGTCTTCTTTTGGTGATTAATGTATTGCCAAGCATGGCAGTAATTGTAAAATCCTTAATCTTGCTCCAGATGTTTTTGCTCATGTATTTAGAACTGCACTGACCTGTTAGGCTACAGTGTTATTCTGGACTATTGTTTTCTCCCCTACCATTTCCAAAATCCTTTTAAGATTTCCCTGGGAAGCAGTGAGAGTCCCCATGCTGTAGCTATGCCATAGAATCATGGAATCACAGAATGATTTGGGTTGGAAGGGACTTTAAACCTCTTCCCATTCCACCTCCTGCCGTGGCCAGGGACAGCTTCCATAGACCAGGTTGTTCCAAACCCCATCCAAACATGCCCTGAACACTTCCACGGTTGGGGCAGCCACAGCTTCTCTGGGCTTTACCTTTATTGTTTTTGATTGTACAACTACTTTTAATAATTTGTATTGTTTTCTTTCTCCCAGTTTGCCATGGTATGGATGCATATCCTGTGCTCTTCTTTTTTTCCTGATTTCCCCATCCTGTGTCACTTGTAGATTCTGCTTCTTACATTCAGGTTACATTATAAAAGCCCCAGCACCATTCCTGTTCTTTATTCCTGGCATCTTTGGCTCTTTGTTGCTGCTCATGCAGATGACTTCGTTAACTTACCTGCAGTGAGTTTGGGTCACCGTTATTGGCAGCTGTGGTCTCACCAGTACCCGCCCATACAGCTAAATTGCTTTACTGGGCATTCCACTGCATGTGTTCAGTGTTGCAGCTCAGTCAGCAAACTCAGAAGCAGCCCTTTCTGAAGGGTCTTACAGTCTTTTCAGGTTCTGATGGCAGGAGCAGAACTTCACCTTTACTGTATTAAGCTGCCATCCTGTTCCTGCAGCCTGTCAGGGTCCCTCTGAACAGCCCTGCTGCCCTGACTGACGTGGGCTCAGGGCCCTGGGAGGGCTGAGGCCAGGACTTATCCAGGAGCAGTGAAGCCAAAGACAGCACACAGTGCCACGGCCTTCTCCGGGGCTTTGGACACAGGGGCAGAACCAGACCCAGACCTGGGTTTTCCTGAGCCTTCCTTCTGTTGCTGATCCACTTGCAGAAGGCTTTCTTCTTGTCTTCCCTGGCCTGCAGCCTGCTGTCATTGCCTTCCAAGCTGTTATACTGTGGCAGCTGTAGAAGCTATCCCATGATGTTGTTCATGTCCCAGAATTTGTAGTGGTGCAGCTGTTCCCTAGTTTCTGCTTCTGTCTTGCAAGCCTTGCACATCTGTTTTACAGACAGGTGTGGTGGGGCCTCCACATTGTGCTGTTTCTACAAGGAAATCGTGAAAGCCTCTTCCATCATGTCATTCCCTCCACACTCTCCTCAGTGCCCCCATTTGCAAGTTTGCCATTCCTTTGTCACCACCAATAAAAATAAACTTTTGGAAATCAAGGATAAAAGTGCATAATTTAATAATAATCTGTTCTTACTAATTTTTAAAAGTTTAAAACATTTGTATTTTCACAATAAGAAAAAAAATAACCCCAACATCTAGAAAGACACTATCTTACTAATGTTATTAGTAATCTCTTCCAGTTATCTCTGTAATTCTAAGATAAGGTGTAACAGACATGCTTCAAAACCTTAGCCAGTGAGATGCTGCTAATAGGTGCTTTCCGGAGTTTTTTTCAAACAGATGAAGACAAGAATGGAGAATTCAAATGTCGAAATATTCTTAACACATTTGTAGTTAGAACTTTAGTAGAAGAGTGGAGACTTTCACGGAGCTATGAACTTTTCATTTAGGGCAAACCATGCAAGAAGAAGGACCACCCAGATAACTGGGGTTCAGTTACCTGTGAAGAAAACTGAAAATTAATTATGTACTACTGGCTGGGAGTGTAAGAGTACCCTTATCTTTTGGAGCTAAGGTATACCAAAACCTAAGAAAATTCTTCATTGTGATGTGATACTGCTGGGGCTCTCCTTTGATTTTCCTGAGGGGAAATTGGGAAAGGATATGAAATGGGAACATTATCGTGTCTCTAAAAGATTATTCCAATAGTAGAGTGAGAAACCAAAGGACTGTAAGAGCTGCCAAAACTGGCCTGAGTGAACCTTTGGTCCAGCCCAAAATCCCGTCTTTGCTGTGACCACAACACATCCCTAGAGAAGAGTACAAACACAGCAAGTACAATTCTTCTCTCAAATGCTTTCCCAACCTGTGGCCATTTGCAGTTCAAGGAATTATATGCAGTATTGTCTTTGGCTGATTTTAAAGTGTGCTTTTTAACGTCTTATAATATTTAACATGCATTTTGATTATGGGAATGGAATAGGAAATACCATTTCACTTTCATGTGGTAAAAGATGTAAAGGTGTGGAATAGAAATATTTATTGAAGATTACTGCTGTTTCTACAAACTTACTAGAAACGTCATTAGATCCTGGCTCTAGTACCCTGCCAACCAGCTGGGAAGGTTGTATCACCTGTGTGGTACAGCCTGTATCCTAAAGGCTGTGTAGGCCTCTCCCTGCATCACCATGAGACTGGGGATTCATGAACTGACTCTGATGGAACTCAGTGTTAAAGGCCTGAAACTCTTTTCTCAGTCCAGAATTTTTAGTTGACTGCAGTACACCACAATTAATTTCCTCAGGCAAGGAACTGAGGAATCTTTTCATCAGTGTGGGATGGGATAAAAGCACTGGGGTATTTTGTTGGGTCCAGAGGTTTGTACTCACTGGGAGGAAGCACCGCTGTCCTTTGCAAGCTATCTGGCAACTCCTTGATGTTTCCAGGGGAATGCTTGCTCTTCGTGCTTCGCTCTTAAAAATGTTCGTGTTCCTTTATTATTCTGCTAATACTAACACTTTGAGAAAGCATATGAGCAGTTAGAAATATAATGTCAGTTAAAGCTGAACAGCGTTTTTGACTCTGTGGTTTGGGTTTCTCCAAAGTGTCAGTCTTGCTGTAAACAGGGCAGGTATCTCAAAACAAACAAATAGAGTAGGTTGGAAGAGACATTTATTTGATAATCTTAATCAGTCTAAATACAGCAGGGAGCAGTTGTTCATCTTCAGGCTGGAAAAGAAAATTATTAAGAAAGGGATGACGAAAAACTGTAACATGTATGGAGAAGGTGCCTAGGGAATGCCTGACCACTACTGCCCCAGCCGTGCACAGGGATGGCATCAAATGAAGCTCAGTGGTGGCAGGTTCCAAATGAGCAAAAGGAGGTAGTTCCTCCCACACTGCCTGGTGAGGTTCTGAAATGCTGAGCCTCGAGCTGTTATGGATGCTTAAAGGCAGCAACTTTCAACTACTGTCAGAGATGCAATGCTAGAAGAGATGACTGTTGGGATGAGCTCGTTCAGGAGTTCTCATGTCCTTGCAGAACACAGTGAACAGATGTGTGCCTGGTGTCTCTCACATAGGTGTTTGTCTCTTACAACAAATTTAAACTGTAGACTTCTGATTCTAAAGCAAAACAGGAATACCAACTGACTTTTAATTCCTATAGAAGTATTCTAACAGTTAAATGTATTATTTAAAAATATAAATATATTAGTTATATAGGTGACAGTTAGGGTGAGTATTGTAGAAATAGACAAGGCAGTCCCATAGATTTATTTTAATTATTTACAGTTCCTTTCTTATATGGTTTGCCTGCATGAGGTATTCCAAATTAAGAGCGAACTTTTTCATTTAAGGGTATACTTGCCCATTTCTAAGTTCAGATCATGAGGTCTTCCTTCCAACCTACTTCATATTCCCTTCTCTACTGACTTCTCCATCAAACAGAAAATAAAAAGGATATTTGTCAATAGAACTAACGTAGTTTAGCTAATGTATTAAAATATCAATAAAAGTTGGCAGGATCATAGGTTGACACCTGATAGCTGATCATGTGGAAACTTTGGTGTGAAGGTCAATTCCACCTCAACCAGGAAGATGAGCTGGCAAAGGCTGGCATCCTATGTGTCAGTTTTTACTTACAATGGGTAACACTTGTTTTTTTAACATCAGATGAACATCCCCTCTTTTTTTAGTCTAGAGAGATGCAGCACTCTTTTAGTTTGAACAGGACAAATTTACTGGACTTTGGATTGCTGACAGCAGTGGCTCCTGGGCTGCTGGTAGCTAAGCCTCACTTGAAAAAAAGCAGCTATGGTTCAGGCCTTGTGAATCTAGCTGGGGTCTTCCAGAATCCATTAGCTTCAGTTCTGTGCTCCCACTCTTCAGTCTGTGCTTGTCCCATGCCCCTGAGACCTGCCTCACTGTCTGGGAACTGCTGGAGGGAGAACAACTCTGGGCACATCTGTCTGAGGGCATGGAATGGGTCAGTATTGCTGCTCTGGAACATGGCAGATTCGTGCTTCCAGTGCTTGGATATTCCTTGCTTCCTTCTCAGATCCGAGAGCTGGTTCCTGAGTCCCAGGCCTACATGGATCTCTTGGCCTTTGAACGCAAGCTGGATCAGACCATTATGCGGAAGCGTGTGGATATTCAGGAAGCGCTGAAGAGGCCAATGAAGGTATGTTGTGAAAAATTTGTAGATTGTGTTGAGTGGGGAAATAGTTCTTGTATTAAATGGTGAAATGATCTTTTCAATAAAAGTCCTGTTACAGGAATATTTTGGAGTGGGTCAGACAAAGCTCCGAAGATTCAGCAGCTGGGGATCAGCATGCATGGAAAAGTGGTAGAGAAAATTCTGTGGTTATTGCCAGCTCTAGCTTCTGAAAGCCTTTAATAAGGGGAATAATAGCTTAGGGATAAATAAACACTGATTTTGAAATTTTGTATCAGAATGATTAAAAACAAGAAAATAAGAGATTAGAGGGTGTGCTGAAGAGATGTATTAAATTTCCAATTCTAATTCAGTCAAAAGCTGAACTTGTGGAATAACTGAACATATGATGGGAAGAATTACTTACAGAAAAATTGTTAAAGATCCTGCAAAAATGTACACATATCCTGTAAAAGGATTATTCATGTCAGAAAAAGAATGGATGACATTTTCTGCAGTTTCCATTAGATCAAGTCCAGCACATCACTCTTCATAATATCCCACTGAAATGGTCTTTTGCTTAGTTTTTTGAGTCTATTCAATGGAATCATGGAAAAGTTTAGGTAGGAAGAAACTGTGGAAGCTATCAACCTCCTGCTCAAAATAGGGTTGCTCAAGGCCTTGTTGAGTTTTGAAAATCCATAAGGATGGAAGTTTCACAGCCTCCTCAGGCAGTCTGCTACGATGTTTGTCCACTCTCATTGTGAAGAATTTCTTTTCACACCTTAAATTTAAGTTCTTTTGGCTGTATAGGGTGCTCATAGTCATTCATCTAGTAAATCCTGTAGTACAGGGATAGCTGCAAAGGGTTTTGCCGACATTCTTGTTTGTACCAGGGTGATGGGTGTCAGCCCAACTAAGATCAAGATTCTGTTGTGTTTGTCACTGTACAGGTATCTGATAAGACATAGAACGCTTTAACTCCTGATGTTTTTCCAACTGATATATTGAAACAGAAAAAAAGAAACAAGATCCATTAACATACCTAGATAGGCAGGAAACTGAAATGTGGATGGCTTAAATCACAAGTTCATTGTCACAAAGTGTTGTATATACTAAATTGGACTCTCAGAAGGAGTAATTTGTTGCAGCTTCTTGATATGGGCAGAACATTATTTTAAACTAGCCAGGAATGTGGACGTGTTTAAAAATGATTGGAGACTTGGACTTGCATTTATAATCTGTTTAGTCTGCGGCAAAGTCTTTAATTAGGGAAGTAACAGGTACGTGAAGTCCCAGCCGTAAGCTGTGCAATGGAGATATTCAGGATCTGGAGTGGGGAACAATATAAGAGACACAACACTACAGAAACTGTAGACAGAAAATTCTGTCTCCACCTAGGGTTCAGCAAATACAGTTTAAATATCAGTTACTCAGTTACTTAACATCTAGAGAATGATCAAAGAGATGTTTTTCAAATTCATGTATAAATAGCCCTAGCATGTAGCAGTTGTGAAAGTCAAGACCTATCAAACTAGAGCTAAGTCTAGATAAATATGGGTTGTTCTGATGTTAAGTATTTTCATTTTATTATAGTTGGAGCATTAGTAACAGCAATGAAAGTTATCCCTGCATTTCCATCTCTTATCACAGCTCTTGTAATTTTGAAGTATTTGCCTTAAAACAGTGATTCCCAAACTGGAGTTGTAATCGTGGGGAAAATTTGAATTTGTCTGAGGTAGGGAATATGCAGGACTGCAAACTGGAGACTGTCATCTAGGGACCGTCACTCTTTCACCGGGGACTGGTGTGGGACATTGAGTTCACCAGACCTGTGTATAGTTGCAGTTTCTCAGACCAAATGATCTATTCCCAGGTTCTCCATTTTTAGCTTAAAAACAAGTAGTAGCATCAGACTGCCATCACAGTGTCTCTCTCCCTGGTTCTGTGAATTGAGATTCTTTCCCTGCTTTCAGGTTTTAAGATGACTGAGGAATTGCTCTCGGATTTGCACTTTTTCTGAAACATTTCTGACGTAATTTTGTGTGTTCTGCTTTTTGCGTTGTGAGATAAGGAAAATGCAAACACCTAATCTCCTTCTTTAATCAGTCTATGTTTTAAATATGTCTTTCAAGTTCATTAATGGTTTGTTTTCTTAGGTTAAAAATTCAGTTCTCCCAATCACTGTAGAGGAAGATTTTTTTAGTGCACCTAGCTTGTTCTTACCACCCACATTGGCTCGTTCTTATACACCTCCTCATTCTCTCCTGAGAAAGTACAGTATACAACTACCAAATAAACTGCTATAGTGGATTTTATAGACTATTGTGCATACTATTTTCCATTTTATTCCTCTATAACCTCTGTTTCACTTTGTTTGTTGGTTGTTTTTGCTGTAGTTGTTGAAGTTTTCATAGAACTGTCTTCATGTGTTTTTCACGTGTCAGTGCAGTTTTGAACTCAGTAAATATTGTCTAGCTCCTTTTAGTATTCATGATACTTGTGTAGTCTACCAAGTCAGTGATTTTTCTGCTTTGGGTTGGATATTTTTAAGGTTTTGTTCAATTTTTTTTCATTAGTTACCTAACTAATTTTGTTTCTTCTACAAACTTTGACATATCTGTTTGCTGCTGCTCTGGGTGAGAGACGCCTCTCTATTCCAGTTCTGATATGGACATTCTCCGTGGAGCTGGACGTCGTTACTAACTTGGTTTTAGGTGGACTGTACAAGGCAGCTAGAGCCTGGAGACTAGGAGAAAGGGAGACATCTAAAATACTCAGATTTGAATAAGGATGTTATTGCAGAGGATTATCTCGGTGATGAAATGTCAGACTTCTGAGGAAACAGACACAGTTCCTATCTGGATATTGGGAGATATGAGGAAAGAAGGAGTTTCCAGGGCAATGGGAGAATGGAGATAATTTCTTTGGAAATTGAAAGAAGAGGAAATGGAATGAGCGATATAAACCTGAAATATTAGTAGAGTATCTATGAGGAACTATTAAGTGAAAATGCTGTTTATGAAGATTATGAAGACTTGCAGTTCTGCGAGTAATCCAGGTGGGGAGAAAATTTAGGAATGGTTCATAAAATGGACAAGATAATTTGAAGAGTTGTGAATTTAGAAATGTGAAGTCCTTCACAAGTCTACCACACCAAGCAGAGATTCTGGGTCATTAAAAAAAATAGGTATTATGACAGAGCATTTTAGCAACAGAAATCCCGTGGGAAAGGGTGGAGAAAGAATATAGATTCCCAGAAATATTTTTCTGCCTATCTACCTGTTCTTACCTGTGCCGACCTGTCATTTTCTGGACTCATGGCACTTTGGAAGATCCTGTTCCCTGTCAGTGCATACAACTGACACTCCATTTCTGTCAAACCTTCCTGTCACTGTCTTCTCCAGATTTGGCAAAATGCAGTCATTTTCTTGTTCCTCTTCAACCATAAATCTCTTCCTTTCCCATTCCTCCATGACAGATTATGCTCTATAACATGCTATCTGTAACTTCCTTCTCTCCTATATGTGAGTGTGAAAGCTTTACAAGACTACTACTTTCTTATATTGTATGAAGGTTGTTTTCTCTGTGTTAACTTGACAACTGTAGCCTTTTTGTCGTTGTATTATAAATAGATATTGGAGATTAGAGTCCCAGAGTAAATTTTGGCAATATCTTGTCTGGAATCTGTGCATCAGACTTAATGGCTGGGTTTTCCACGTGGTGCACGGGAGGAAAAGTGCTGAGAAATGACACAGCCAAAAGCCACCACAGTGATTGGAAACCTCAGGTAGCCTGTAAAAATGGCAACAGGTAGGCATGATTGTATCTCTCACAGACTTGAGTGCCTGGGTTAGGAATGAAGTGTGGTGCCTTCCTCCGCTCAGGTCTCACAGCTGGGTGGAGCTGAAACCTTTGCTGAAGTGAAGGAAGTGAAGGGTAAGGCAACAAGGGAGGGTGTGTCTCTGTGTTCAGGTGTGTCTGCAGGAGGACTGTTACCAGATGCTGCATGATTGTAGGATGCAGATGGGCAGAAATGTGCAGGGCAGATGGTTTGCAGCATGAGCTGTATTTGTGACTGTCATTTACAAATCTGAACTGATTCAGCTTTGAAAGGCATTCATGTTGCAAGAGGTTTGCAGATGAGTTTTAGCAATCTAGGTAGGTCCAGCTAGGACCTTCCAGCCAGGAAGGACATCAAATAATGCTTTTCTTACAACAATTTCTCAAGTATGTAATCCAGAAGTAGAGGATGTATTGCCTCTTGGGCTTGGCCCTGCAACCTCCTGTCTTCCTCCACTTACAGCGAATTTCAGTATGTTTGTATAGCCAAGAAAGGAAGTTTCAGATTCAGCTTTTCAGTATATTTTCTTACATGTGACCGAATCCTATATTCTAGTATAACCTGGTGCAACTGTACTAAACATGTAGATTCTCTACTAAATGTGTGACTGTCACCTTTCCTGTGGCTTCCTCAGGTCTTGGACTTTAACTGGAGTTGTCCTTTTTTTTTCTCTGTGTGTGCAACAGCAAAAGCGGAAACTGAGACTTTACATCTCCAACACATTCAATCCTGCGAAGTCGGATGCCGAGGACTCCGACGGCAGCATTGCCTCGTGGGAGCTGCGCGTGGAGGGGAAGCTCCTGGATGACGTATGACTGCCCTGTGCTTCACTGGGGCTGGCAGGGCTCTAGAGATTGTCCTGTGGGGCGGTGGGGACACCAGCAGAGACAAGACATCTCTTAATGGCAGTGCTGGCTTGTTGCTGCTGGGAAGGCACCGTGTCCAACCAGAGAGAGGGATAAGGCCCTAATGGGAGTGTTGGGGAGAGCAGCAGGAAGTGAAACAGACTTAAGGACAGGATAGGTAGGGGGAGGTGGAGAGAAGAGGGCTGAGATGATTCCCTTAAAAGAGATGGCAGGGTTCAGGTCACAAGAGGTATGAAAAGTCAGGCCTACAGCAGGCATTGCATCTTGTGAAGAGCAGGATAACAAGGAGAAGGCAGTACTTCATATTCCTAGGGAGAACAATATGATGTATGGATGGTGAGAGCAAGGATGGGAGAAATGTTTTATCATTATGAAGTCCTCAGAAACCTCAGTGATGGATTTAGATTTCCTTGGGGAAGGCTGGACTTTCCTAATAAAGGTGTCACCTATTTGAATAGGCTTCACAAGCTGAGTATTTACAGGGTAAACAGATTAAGAACTTGCATGCATGGAGAGGGCAAGGCTTTCGGCTGTCTAGAGGTAACTGTACATGAATCAGAATCATAATCTTCCTGAAGGATGAAGTGGTGACAAAGTGCAACATCTGGGAATTGAAGTTAGACAAATTCAGTTTAAAAATTAGAGCATATATTTTAACAAAAAAAAAGAGATTCTTTATTGGAACAAAATATCTTTTCAATTACTGGCATTTTTTAATAAAATATTATCTTCATTAAATACAAAGAAATAAATTGGAATCCCACAGACTATATTCTATGGAAAGTCAGATTATGTGCTTATAAACCTTCCAGTTTTTAATGTAGACAGTATGAGCTGTGGAGTAAACAGTGAATACTGATAATTAAATGGAAAGACAAAATGTAAAAGGAAATAGTTTTACCTAGTGTATGATCAATCTGTAAAATTTACTATTAACTGATAAATCAGACCAAGAAATTAGCATTCATTTAAAAACCCCAACCTGTTAAAATGAAAGGTATACAGTGGCCTTAGGATCATAGAATGGTTTGGGTTGGAAGGGACCTTCAAGACCACCCAGTCCCACCCCCTCCCATGGGCAAGGACACCTTCCACTATCCCAGGTTGCTCCAAGCCCTGTCCAGCCTGACCTTGGACACTTCCAGGGGTGGGGCAGTCACAGCTTCTCTGGGCAACCTGTGCCAGGGCCTCCCCACCCCCTGAGTAAAAAATGACCAGTCTAAACCTACCGTCTTTCATTTTAAAGCCATTGCCCCTTGTCCCATCACTACAGGCCTTGGTAAAAAGTCTCTCTCCATCTTTCTAACAAGCCCCTTTTAAATACTCCCCAAACCCTTCTCTTCTCTGGGCTGAACAACCCCAGCTCTCCTAGCCTGTCCTCAGGAGAGGTGCTCCAGCCCTCGAATAATTTTCATGGCCCTTCTCTGGACCTGCTCTCACGAGTGCCATGTTCACATGACAAGCCAGTCCTTTCCAATAACATTAAGAGAGTCAGGGAAATCTTCCCTACCGTTCTGTTTTATTGTTCCACCACTGTTGAGATTTTTGCGTCTTATCCTGTGTTTGTCAGAGGGAAAACTCAATTAGAGTGACCGCACTTGTGGTCTACATGGGATTTAATGTTCAAGACAAAGAGAGAGGCTGAGAAGGAAGCCTAGGGCACAAGCTAATAGACATAGCCTTAAACATATCTGGTTCTTCTGCTTGTACAGCTCAGCAAACAGAAACGGAAGTTTTCGTCTTTTTTTAAGAGTTTGGTTATAGAACTGGACAAAGATCTTTATGGACCTGACAACCATCTTGTGGAGGTGAGAGGGTTGTGCACACTTCGTATACGCATGTGATAGTGGCACACATAAGCACCCAGGTGCCTCTTGTCTCCCTTGTTTAGGTGACCTTGTATTTGTTGTCTCATTTAAGGTATTTTCAAGGTTTTCAAAATTCCATTCTTCTTAAGAATGTTTGCTAACAGAATCTAGTCCGAAAACATAGATGTAGTAGTGATGTAGTGCACATCTTGAACAGAATGTGTGAAAAGATGAAAAAATCATGCACATTTTTCCTATCAAGTAAAGCGTAACAGCAGTACAGATTCTGCACTAGAGCTGAATTGAAATCATTGGGGGGGGGGAGGTTGTTGTGGTTTGGTTTTGTTGTTGTTGGGTTTCTTTTTTAAATTGCCAAATCTTCAGAAGGCTTGTACTTGTCTTATTCTGGCACGATGTGCTGTGCAAGATGCACCTCCATGGACATCAGTGAAAAAAACGCTGACGGTCTTGTTTCTCCCTTTGTCAGTGGCACAGAACTCCCACGACCCAGGAAACGGATGGATTCCAGGTGAAGAGACCTGGGGATGTCAGTGTGCGATGCACGTTACTCCTCATGTTGGACTACCAGGTCAGTGCAGCCACTGGGACATGGTGCAACAGAGCAAATTCATCCTGTCACACACATCAAAAAACAATGTACTTGGGCTCAGAATGTCACGTGGTCCACTGAAGTTAGAATGATACCCAACTGATAGATTACTTAAGATTTAAAGGGGACGCATCAAGTGAGCTTCTCATATAGTCCAGCAAAATAATAGGTCTTGGCACTATGATAATTAGTATTTTTATTGCCCACCTGCAGAAAGAATATGCATTTCCTCCTCTGGCTTCTTAGAGAATAGTCAGATAAGTTGAACATGAGTTACATGTGTGGTTCTTTAAAAAAATTCAAAGGAGTGGCTTTTGCTAGTTCAGTGGTACCTGAACCAGCTGTGTAATTCCAAATTATCCAGGGAATTTGTATTACCAGGGCTGCAGACCAGGGTAGTTGAGTTGTATCACAGAGGTCAGAAGAAGAAATATATTCTATTGACTGGTTGTGATTGGGTAAATATTCTGGTATGCACCAGAATGGTGGGAACATGCCTGAAAAAACAGAGTTCCAAGACAGTTTGTTGATGTGAGGCAGCTGAGCAGTCATTACAACAGTGGAACTTCCTTCTCCCTCTGTAGTTAACCTCCAGTAGTTCAGAGGAAGGGCTGTTCTATTTCTTCTCCCACTCCTTACAGTAAAATTATGCGTCAATGTTGAAAAGGAGAATTGTTTCCTGAGTCTTTGTGCAAGTTGTTATTATTTAAAGCGTATGCTACAGGTAAGTCTGTGTGCATGGCACAGGTACAGTGTCCCCCTTCCTTCTTCCAGAGCATCAGCAGTAGGATACAGAAATGCAAAGTTGTGTTTTTTCAATCTCTGCCATTGAATGGGGTGCTTCTCCCAAGGAGCAGAGTGCCCTGAGAATTAATACTGAAACTTCATACCTGTGTGTCTGTCTGCTTTCCTCTCCACTGCCCCCTCCTTCTCTTCCTGTTCCAGCCCCCCCAGTTCAAGCTGGACCCACGGCTGGCACGGCTGCTGGGGATCCACACGCAGACACGCTCGGCCATCATCCAGGCACTCTGGCAGTACATCAAAACTAACAAGCTGCAGGACTCTCACGATAAGGAGTACATCAACTGCGACAAGTACTTCCAGCAGGTAACTCCTTTTTGGGCACAGTAGCTCTTTAGAAGCAAACTATAGCATCCATCCACAAGTTTGGGATGAGTTGGAATTGGAATGAAAATTACTCATTTTTATCTTCCCTTAATGATTTGCAGTATCCTCAGTACTGAATGGCTTTCAGCATGCACTACAAGTAATATCATTAGCACCCTTCCCATGTGCCAGTGTTGTCAAAATCCCCCACGTCTGGTGGTTCAGCACTCCCACAGAAGCTGTAACCTTTCCAGAAAGGAGGACTTCTATATTGATTTGGTGGAATTTTTTCCCCCAGTATGTCATTTTGTACTAAGAAACATGAAATAATCTGATGATTCTGATTATCAAATCATATGGAGACCCTTTTTCTTCCCTTCTCTTTCGCTGTTCATGAAGCGAACATGAAGACATGGAAGACATGGAAGATATAATTAGAAAAGTTATTTTTTCCTAAGTCTACTTCAGACAATAGAGTACCCTTAATGATCTGCATGATATTTTGAAAGCTGCATGTTAAGACTTTTTGTCTTTCAAAGTGACTTCTAGAATTAACTAAGAAGGCCACTTAAAAGCATCTCCACCCTTTCTGTAGATACAATTATATTTATTTTGTAAAGATAATGTTATCTGAGCTGTCACTGTCTTAATTGACTTTGTTTTCCTGTAGGTTTAGGCTTACATGATTTGTAGCAGATCCTTTGTCTAAAAAAGTACGCACGTTTGTATCTTACTTTTGATAAGCGGGAGGACCTTCTCACTTTTTTTTAATTTTCCGTTTAAGAACTTCACTAGAATAAGAACTTGCTGAAGTCACCTTCTCTTTGTGTGTCTCATTAAGGGCTTATTAGCTTGTAGGTCTCCTTTATGTTACAACTCTTCAGGAATGTCATCAGACCTGGTAGATGTCTTCTCATTCTCAGAAGGTGAATCAGATGAGAGAGTTGGGAAGTAGCTGATTGCCTTTCTAGAAGACTGAACCTCACACCCTGCAAGAGCTGGCTAAGCTGGAATAGTTGCATAAGAATGCAGCGCTTGCATAGATTTAAATCATAAATGGGATTGATTTGAGTGTTTCTGTTTTCCTTAGGTCTCTGGCAAAATTGTCCTAATTAGCTAATCTTGCTTTCAAAACTTGGCATTAGTGTTTAGGAATATAAATCCCATTCATCAAATGAAACATTTCATGATGAGGTTTTTTTTGTTTTTCACTCTAATACTCTAAGATTGAGAGATGGAGGGCAAAGGAATTGGGTTAGTAATGCCTTCCAGTCTGATAATATTTCTGTAGACTATATAGTTTTAGTCATATAACTCCTGGAAAAAACCGTAGTCCTAGCTGGAAGTGGGCGGGTCCCTTAGGGGAGCAGTACATAACACATCCTCAGTCCATTCATTTAGATACGTCTTCTCATTCGCTGTGCCAGCTCTTCTGAGTCGTGCACTGGAGTGCTTGTGGTTGTATCTAAAAAAATACTGCTGAATGTGTTACCTGGCACACCAGTATCACTGTGGCCAGAGAACCTTCAAAGCCAGGGATTACAAGTTTATACCATTAACTGCAGTTCAGAAGGAATGTGAGAAGTTTTAGGAAAATTCCATGTAGCCTTAGTTTCCGGGCTCCCACCCTCCTCTAACTAGTGTGTATCCTTGATCCCTTTTCCATTCTTCAAGCTCTTGTCTCTTGGGCACCCATGTTAGGAGTTTGAGAGAAGTGTTGAGCCAGCAGTGACAGCAGATTGGATGTAGCTGGTATGCAGAGATTTTGGGTGGGAATTCTACAGTCGTCTCTATCAAGTGTCAGAATTCAGAACTGAAACAAAGAGTGAGCTGCAGACTCAGTAGATCCTGTTACTTCCTTGTTCTTTAGAAACTAGCTGGCTGAATTCCTGGATGCAGGCAAGTCCAACAAATCAGACAAATTTTAGAGTTGATGAAGATGGATCCTTTTCTGTTTAGAAACACTGTTTACATCAACAAGGAGATTTGAAATCCATTGTGTTATAAGTGAAAGCAAGAAAAAAGGTTCAAAGGTATTTCAAAAGTCAGAGGTGGCTTCTGGGTATTTCTGCTGCCAAATTCCCTGACTTTCTCACCAAGAAAATTATAGGTTTCAGAAGATACTGTATCTGGGGAACTACAGCATCTGAGTTTGTATGTCTGTCCTACAACCTCATAGTCCTTTCTTTTCAACCCTGCCTTTGTCCTTTGTCTCTGGAGCTGCAAAGCTTGTCTCTCTTTATAGATACAATATTAGTGTATCTCTTTTATCAGGTGAAAATAGTTTCCCTAACATTTGCATAGGTCTCAATGTTTTCACAGATTGCCTTTACATAAGGGTATGTTTTAAGGCAAATGTTAATATATAGAAGGCGGGGGAGGGTTAAATCAGTTTAAATGGAATACCTTCAGAGAAAAGCCTGTTCACCTGTTCAGAGCATTAAAAATCCCAGTAGGAAAAAAAGGTGGTAATAATTATATTTCTGAAAATTCCAGGTGCAAGGAGTGTTTCTAGATTCATGGCAATGTACTGCAGTTACTCACAGAAAATTTCCAAAACCTACAGCTTTTAATCCTTTTCAGAATAATTTTTTTTTCTGAAGTCAGTACCTATTTGTGGTGTGATTTTCAGGGTTGTCCTATGCAGGACCAGAAGTTGGACTTGATGACCCTTGAGGGTCCCTTCCAACCTGAGATATTCAATGAGTACATGATTCTGTTTAGCTTCTGGACCATAGTGAAGAGACGGTAACCATGAATTGTTGTTCAGAAAGGGGTGGGTTCCTTCAAGAGGCTGTTCAGGCTGTGGTTAAAAATATGTAATACCACATTGAGTTTATTTTTCCTTAATCTTAAAAAAAATAAATTGCGAATAGTTTTAAAATTCAGAAATGTTTTCTTGTATTTTTCTTTACCACAAAATACTTCAGGAAACATTCCTTGGGGAAAAAAAAACCAAGCTGTTTTTATGTTTCCTCTGGTAAAAAAAAATAAATAAAATTTTCTTTAAAATGTGCTACTGCAAACCCTCAGTGAGAAAGGGAGTGTTTGCTTCTCTCTCATTATTGATACAGTTGATCCTTATGTCCCATTAAAATATCCTGTGCCCTTCAGCAGCTAAACCAAAAGTGGAACACCTGAAATTGTCATCATCTGATGCATCTCTCTGTGAGCCCAGATGTAAGTACAGCAGCAGTTTACAGGGACAGAAGTGACCAAAAATTTATTCTGTGCAAGGAACCGGAATTACAGTTTTCAAAATCACCTTCCTTATGAGCTGCTGATTTCTTACTTTCTCATTTAATTGCAAGTTAGGTTTTGGACAGACAAAATTTTTTGTTTATTGTGTTGCAGATCTTTGACTGTCCACGGCTAAAGTTTTCTGAAATTCCTCAGAGACTCACTAACCTACTGCTGCCACCAGATCCAATAGTGATAAACCACATCATCAGGTAAGCTGGTCAGTGAGCTCAGCACTGTCACGTGCAAAATACTCACTAGATAAAGTACAGAAACAGCTGTAGTAGTAGGCACCAGAATTCAGTACTTCCAGGTGAGTACCTAGGACTTTGTTGCATGCTCATTCTCTGTGTCATTCTAGTCTCTGTAATTCTGAATTATTTTCAGTAGAATGGCACCAGTTCTCTAGAGGTATGCAAAACAACTTTTATTTTTATTTCTACTAGAAATACCATTGAGAGAGTTGGTTGGATTTCTTTCCTAAAGGGAGAGGAATGGGAGTTTGAACCCACAAAAAGAGATAAAAAAGGAATTGAAATAAGAAGTTGTACATCATGGGCAATCCTGTAAATCACTGAACTCTCGTGTAAAGTGTACAACAGCATTACAGTTTCAAATGCAGTGGTCGGTCCATGCATGCTTTGTTGGGATTGGGTCAGCTGTTTGGGTGTTAGTCTTATCCTGAGAATGCCAAGGAGCCAAGAGATCTCCAGAGATGTACAGCAAAGAATGCCTGCATTCAGAGAAGGCCATTGTGACCAAGATACTGAGCTCTCGCATCCTTGTCAAAACAGATGTTTTTCTGGATAGCAGATAAAATACAGCTTTCAGCTGTCTGGGGCACTTCAAGCACATGCTGTATTTAAGTGACAACTGTGTGTGGAGAAGGGGGACAAAGAGACTTCTGGGAATTGCAGTCTTACTGTTTAGGTATTTCAGTCCGTCACAAGCTTCTTTGTGGTCTTGGTCAAAACTCTGATTCGAGGTGTTTAAACATTATTGTTACTTGAATGTAGTGATATGATTTTCTACAGAATATTGACAACAAATGTTTCTGAATATGCTTAAAATTTGATCCTTTATTTTAAATTTGTAATGTGATATAAAGTTTAAATATTACATAGATTATGAAAATAAAATTTGCTTTTTGATTCATTTCAATGTATCAAACAGAGTAATCAAGAAGCAGCTTGGCTGCCATGCAGCTTGATAGCTGTGTACATACTGTCATCAGTCATAACCCAGTGACCTCTTTGATGGACCACAAAAAAGCTGAAGTCCTCAGAGATATGTAGTCATTGCTTAGAGGAAAATGACAAGGAACTGGTGGTTATGTGTGACAATGACTGAAGTCTGATTTGCCAACTACGGGATTGAAAACTGTTTGTTAAGAAACTTTAAAGATAAAGTAAATGTTAAGTCTAAATGCCAACAAATTAAATATAAATTTAGGACAGGACAAGCCAAAGAAAGATACTGGTATTTAGCTTATTAATAGGTCTCAGGAGGACGTTAGGCAATTTAATGAAGACTGTGTCTATCAGTAGCTTTTAAATTTGGTGGTCTGGACAAAAGCTCCAGCTTAAAAATCTGTGAAATCTGATGGATGAAAGAGGAGAGAATATACTAGAATATACGGATATATATAAAGATACCCTGTTCTTACACTCTTCTCCCAGCATCTGCAACAGGCTTTATCAAAGAGTGTATTCTGGGCTGGATGGATATTTATTCTGACTCATTTTGGCTGTTTTCATGATCTTGTGTTGTACTCTCCATAGCGTTGATCCCAACGACCAGAAGAAGACAGCGTGTTATGACATAGATGTAGAAGTTGAAGACCCATTAAAAGGCCAGATGAGTAGTTTTCTTCTCTCAACAGCTAACCAACAGGAGATTACAGCATTGGACAACAAGGTACTAGCCCAATAGTAAAGTATCCCATGGTACATGTACTCATTGTGTAGCTTCGTATGGGTTTGGTGTCACATGTCAAAGTCAGTAATGTCTTGAGACAGGGACTTCTCAAGGGGATGTGCTTTCAAGGGATGAATTGGCCACATGCAGTGGGAATACACAGGGGTGAGTGGTGTTCCCACTCAGGATTTGATCCAGGGCCTGACATGGTTATCAGGGTGATAGAAGTAGAATTTCACAGGTAGTGTAATGAGTCCCCTGACATTCAAGAACCACCTGAACTGTATGACTAACTTTTTATTGAGGGGTCGTGATATCTTGCTAAATTGCTAAAGCAAAGCTGGCAGAATCTCATACTTGGGTGTGGGATTTGTATCTATGAC
Source organism: Chiroxiphia lanceolata (assembly GCF_009829145.1). Lineage (NCBI taxonomy): Eukaryota > Metazoa > Chordata > Aves > Passeriformes > Pipridae > Chiroxiphia > Chiroxiphia lanceolata. Next base: position 156,332,143 of record NC_045637.1, read on the forward strand.
TGCAGAACAGCTCTCTGCAGTAGGTGCAAATACAGAACATGCATGGCAGGAAAATCACCTGGAGCAGTTTGGCGGTTTTAAGTGTTATTGAAAGAGGATCATGTGCACTTCAAATAACAGTGTTTGTCTTAGGGCAGTGGTGGGCTCTGCAGGCTGTATTAGGGGTTCATGTCACTGTTGGCCAGCTTCTGCCATGTGTCAATGTCTGATTTGGCTTGGTAAGGAATAAACAAAAGTGGCTTCTCAGAGCAAGGCACGACTTCTGTTTGTTTACCTCTAATACAAACAAATATGTTAAACTCTGGTCTTGGTGCAATTTTAAAGGGGGTCTGGACACCAGCAATCCTCATGGATTCTGATAACTGTTGCAGCATCTTTTCTTTTATGACTCTCCAGGAAGGTCCTTTTCAGCAGAGCAGCTGCTCAGTCGGTTGGTTCCCAGCCTATATAAGCTTGCAAGCAGCATGCATGGTGATATTCTGTTTCCGGTCCAGCTCACCTTTTCCTGTGCCTTGTCTCACCTCTTTTTTGAGCATTTGCTAGAGCACAGGGCAAGCTGTGATAAGAGAAGTTATAATCACTGCTGGGTGGTTGCTAGAGCACAGGGCAAGCTGTGATAAGAGAAGTTATAATCACTGCTGGGTGGATGGGCACAGGCTGCTGCTGTTACCCTTCAGTGCCTTGCATTGCTGTGCTGACACAGATCCTCTCCTGGGAACTCGGCGGGTGCCGATGGAGGTCACTCCACACAGCTGTAGCATTTTCCCAAAGAAGGAATGATTTTAAGTTGACAGCAGCTCACTTTTGTTAACTTACCATGTAGTGCCTACACTAGTGGCCTTGATGGCATAGTCAGAGGAGGATTATTTTCTCCCGTGTGCTTGGCCCCCTTAGCTGCTTTGACAAAAAAGATGAATGCATGAAACTAAACAAGATAGGTTTACTATCTCAAACTGGAATGTTAGAAGAACAGGGTCGCAAACGTTTGCTTCTTTATGTGTGTAGTGCAGATCATTCATTGACTGTCCTCCTACTGATCATACTTGATGTTGATATCCAGGAACATTATAGGACCCTGACTTCTCTTCATTTTTCGTTCTTCCCTGCTAGTTAATTATCATTTCCTTCATAATAATTCTGAATATATGATTCACTTTCTATAAACCTTCTGTACTCCCAATTTCTCACTGTTCACTTCTTTTTGCAGCCAGCATGACTTTACTAGGCCTTCTCTTAAGAAAAAGTTTAGAAGTCATGGCCGTTCATTTAACATGGACTTGATCAAGAAGTTGCTAGAAATTTTAAGGATTACAATAGGATATGGAAGATATGGTGATGATGATAACCAGGAGAATAACTGCTTTCTTGCATTGGGCACTGTTTAAAGACATATTTATATAGCACCTTTCCCCAGAGATCCCAGACTAGGCAGAAAGAGTGATTCTACACCGGAAATTATTACTTTGTATGGTGACATGACTTAGCTCTGTGAGCCATGCAGCATTTCAGTGCAGGAAGTGAAGGAGAATCCTGTACCTACTTGTGTTGCAGAAGTACAAGTAAAACCAAAATGTAGTGGCAGGATTGCAGTTAAGTTGCTCTTTGAAGTGAAAATGCCCTAGGAAGCTGCACAAGTCTGTGGTATAGAATTGTCACCTTTGTACGTTACCAGGAGTACAAAGATGACCTGAAGGTCACTGGAGAGTGGTAGAAATTAAGTAACGTATTTTGGGTTTTTTTACTGTCAGATTCATGAGACAATTGAGTCCATAAATCAGCTAAAAATACAACGTGATTTCATGCTGAGTTTCTCCAAAGATCCCAAAGGATACATCCAAGACCTTCTCCGGTCCCAAAGTAGGGATCTTAAGGTAAGCTAAGGTTTGAAAAAGAATGAATAGTGGAACCAGAATGGAAGAATTTTATCTAGATGTATATAGAGTGCATAGCCAAACATCCAGGATGGATAATTGGTGGAAGACAGTTAGTGGAGTACTGCAATCCCAGAGCAGACAGTATGCAGGAAAGACAGTTTAGGCTGTATTCCAATTCCGGTGAAACAGCGGTGCCTGGTGGGCGCGGTAGGTGGATTCGTGGTCAGACAGTAAGATCAAAGTGCAGAGCTGTGTTGATATACTCTGTAAAGTCAAAACTATATAAAACTCAGCAGGAGCATCCTATAGTACAAGAAGACAATTTTGGGGTGTTTTGTTAGTTCATAGTTTAATCTTATTTAAGAAATAGGCAGGTTAAATATCAGCTGCCTTTGAGCTTATCTTTGAGATATGCAAGAAATGGAATGTAAGAAGTTCAGTTGATTGACAGCAAAACCGAATGATTTGTTTTTCATAAAGTTTCACATTTTCTGTCTTTAATTGAGATGCCTCAAAATCAGTCATATTAATGAATCCATGAAATTATTTTATTAAAATCATTGTGTCTTTCATATGTAAATGCCTAGTTTGTTAGTCAGTAGTCTTACAAAAATCTACTGTTGAGATTATGATTATTATTATTTACACTGTATTCAAAAGGGGATGGCATCTGAAAGAATGTTTAAATAAAGCAGCCTTTGCCTTGAGGAGCTTTCAAACAAAAGTCTTGTGGGGCTTCTCTAGCTACACACATAGAATAGTTGTTCAGAGTTTTCCCTGACTGACAACCAGTCCTGTAAGAGCCTTCTCCATGATGTTCTGCCCTGCTGGCATCAGAGTTGTGGTTGCACAATACTGCTCTGCAAAATATGCTAATAACTTTACTTCTGATTCTGTGATGCTGGAGACTTGGTCATCAGAATTCTATTTTTTTACAGAATCATAGAATGGTTCCAACCCCCTACTGCCCTGTACAGGGCTTGGAGCAACCTAGTCTAGTGGAAGGTGTCCGCCCATGGCAGGGAGTGGAACAAGATGAACTTTAAGGTCCCTTTTCCAACACAAACCATTTGATGATTCTGTGATCTTGTTTTGGTAGTACGTACACATTGTCCATTTGCTTTGGACTTTGAGAACACTTCTGAACATTTTTTATGTAGTAATGTAGATAAATTTTGACTCTACCTAAATCTGAAAGTTTGTCTATGTGGTAGAAGAGCTATATTGATTTTGTCACAGGTGATGACTGATGTTGTTGGAAACCCAGAGGAAGAACGCAGAGCCGAATTTTATCACGAGCCATGGTCTCAAGAGGCTGTGAGCAGATATTTCTACTGCAAGGTATGAAAGAAATATCCACACTGCTGGCTTATAAATGCATCCTTTGCTGCTGAACAATTGAATCTGCTGAACTGTACTTTTTCTTTCAGATCCAGCAGCGCCGACAGGAATTGGAACAATCTCTGGGAGTGCGTAACACATAAGTCCTGCTCACAAGATCCCATTGGCATCATGACCACCAAACCAGTGGACTTTTCAGTGTTACTAGCTCACTGTTACACACGGACCTGCTTCCTGACTGGATGGGAATGTACTGTCAACACACCAGTCAGAACACCAGCTTTAGAGTGACCCTTGAAAGTCTTGCCCATGGCAGGTGTCTCAAACCATCCCAGGCCAGAGGCAGCACCATACAAGTGTCAGTGTGAAAGAAGACTAAAGGTTCATTCATCAACGTGCATTGTTATGTTTTAGTGGAAAGTTCAGACACTACACAGCAAATCCTGATGGGCTAAGGTTAGAGTCGTGGGTGGCACTGATGGGGAGGTTGAGATAGGTGTTCTAGGAGATGACGGCTTTAGAGAAATAAAGGCAGTTCTCATTCTATGGTACCCAAGAGTCTCAAATAGTAACTTATCTGAAATTAAACAAGATAGTCTTTCTTATAGCTGTGGAATGTTTTATACTCCTGAAGAGAGTTTTTATTCCAGCTGGACCAGTGAAAGAAGCTATCTCACCATCTGAAAGAACAAACTAGGAGGATTTTCATTCTGGAATGTGGAGCCTCTCTCAAAGAAAGACGTACAGTCGGGACATCTCTTCTGCAGATGCAATTCCTTCCTCTTCCCCTTGTCTTGGCAGTGAAAGCTAGACTGTATCACGTATCACTAGATGGGTATGATCAATGTCCTTTACCAAGAGGATCATCCCTGGAGTAAGAGCTTCTTAGGCATCCTTAATATCAGTGGTAATAGCAACAAATGAGGCATTCTGAGAAAATGAAAATAACATAAAGGTGCTTTGCTTGAACACAGCAGATATTAACAATGAGCATATATGTAAAGTATCAGATTTCTTAAATGTTTCTCTGGGTGTGCCTGCGGGATTCATCACAGAAAAGAACTTCCTAATTGTTGGTGCAGATTCCAAGAAACTTAATTTCATGTAACATGGTAGTTTTCTCTTTTCTTCAAGATGTTAACAGAGTCCCTGGATTGGTCTCACATTTTGATCATAGGTGAACTGCCTCTTACTATGAATTATTTAGTTCCCCTGTACATGATATGTGCTGGTTATGTGGTATGCTCTTGAGTTATAAAGCACTATCATCCTTAAATAGCACAAAGAACATATCCCTTGGAAATCATCTTCTTTGTAAATGTAAATTCAGACTACGGGAATTTATAGCACATTTACTTGGAAGCAGGGACATCTTCCTTAAATCCTTTCCCTCTTCATTTTTTGTAGTGCACAGATCAGTTGTGATTAATGGCCCAACATGAATTCTAGTCCAAAAGGCAGCTGCCAGAATATAACTGTCCATTTGATGTGGCACTCAAAATCTTCTTCTAGGTTACTCCTTTTCACCTCCTTTCTTCACTTCCTCGGAAAGAGAATCAAATTCACATGTGGTATGGAAGGAAGGCAGCTCTTCTGAATAACGCATTTTTCTGTAGTATTGCCTTTCCTCTTCTGCTACCTTTGCCAATTTCTTTCTTAATTTAACTTAAAAGTTTCTTCTGTCCAGTCACAGAAGAGATAGTCTTCTACCCCTTTATTTAATATCTGTGCTTTCACATTAATAGTGCCACAGCTTTTACTCTGTCCGTTGTGTTCAGAGATGTCTTGGAATATTTACTTTTGATTGGAGTCATGTGAGGGCAGTACTGTCACAAAAAAACGTTGGTGTGAGAAAAAGAATGGCTTTACCTCTTTTCCTGAGGCCTTTTACTGGGGATGACTTCATTTGGAACTCTTTTTTGTGTTAAAACCTCTTTTCACAGTAAAATGTGAAATCCTGCAGTCTTAAACTGGTTATAGTGAGGTACTGTGAGGCTGCCAGACAGTGATTGACTTGAAATCTTGCTTAATTTAGGATTCCACTAATTGGACTACAAGAAAGCATTATGAGGGAAAACAGTTGGTTTCATCTGCTATTGTGCTTCCATATTTGTTCCGCTGCTGTGTCAGTTGTGTGCACGCTGCCCAGTGTATAAAACTCTTTTCTGTATGTGGCAAACAGAGCAGCTGCATTCAGGGGGTGTGTTCAGTCTGCAGGAATAGGAAATGCAGAGAAAGATATGCAAGGATGTGAGAAGGAAACGAGACTGAGATAGATGCCTGCAGGATGTCTGCCAGGAAATTCTGGGGTTTGAGAGCCTTCCCACTGAAGTGGCAAATATTTGTACAGAGAAATTTCAGTCATGTGCCACAGCTGGCAACATACTGGAGTCCAGCCTGCTTTTAGGGCCTCTCTGTAGAATTAATTGGATGGATCTGGTTCCAAGTCTCTTTCAGAGTAAATTACCAAAACTAATATGGTGTTGCTGCCCTGTTCACAGCTGCATCACTGAAAGCTGAATCTGTGTTCAGCAGCAATGCTGTAATGAAGTGTGTGTGTGCATGAATCAGCCACTGCAGATGGCAATCCAGAATCTAAATTCTTACATCCCACTGTCTATAAAAAGACTGGTCACCAACAGTGAGTCTTAGGAATAGCTGTCAAGTATCTTTCCTTTGGCTAAACTGGGGTTTGATATTTTGATGTCCTTTTCCTGTGTTCAGGAACAGTTCAGTTCTTTTACTGAAGAGGTACAGTGAGAAATTTTGTCCTCTGTTCCAGCAGTGCAGCTGGGAGCTTGCTTTTTTGCAAAACAAAGAGAAATTTTATTTGAAGAGAAATGATGGAGCTATACTGGAAGGAACTAGACCAGGTGCTGCTTGGGAGTACAAAAATGAAAGGTAGTGGCACTGAACAGGCAGGTAATTGTGGCAGACTGTGAATGAGAAATTCATTTGAAGTTCAGGATGGTTGTCGTTTTGTGTGTATAAAAGATGGTAAGAAGATGTTTCGGGGTCTTATTGCCACAGTACAATACAAATTTATGCATACTTAAAACATTCTGTGCATAGAAGTAGTTCGTGTATAGATGATAATATAGATTGTTAGGAAATAGAGCATCAAACTAGGAAAAGGTTCAACAGAATTCTGGAGTACCAGGAGAAAGGAAAAACATCTTGGAGCAGAAGCGTTGACATGGCAGGTTATAAACAGTTCTTTTTAGTCCTTTGTGCTGTTGGCCATGAGTCAGGACTCATATCATGTTTCGTAGAGATTAAAGGGGAAACAAATGTTTGATTATGGAATAAAGAGAAAAATACAGCAGTGGGAAAGGCAATAAAAAGATGGGGCAAGGTGCCACTGAAGTGCCAGTAAGACACAGCACAAAATAATGTGCAGAGTACTGTTGGAAATAGCACAGTCCATGTGAGTCGGTGTGTTCTGTGTGCATGTGTGTGTGTGTACAGGGAGAGAGCATGTGGGAGAGCCAGGCTCAGCTGGTGTGTAGCCTGGAAACAGGCATGCAGGACAGAACCAAAAGTTCTGCAGATAACTTTGAGACACACTGTCAAAACATTTGCCACTGTTATCAGCAGGGATTCAGTTGTTCAATGTAGCAGGTTGGTAGTTGTAGTGCAGACGTTGTCTCAGCTGGCAGGTTTTTTAAACCGCATTGTTTAGAATTTATCCTGTGGAAGCTGAGTGAAAATATTAGTGCATATATCAATATTGGTGCATATCCTAGGGCTCCTAATTTTGAGAAAATGCTGATCAGGTATTTGGGGTTTGTTGGCCTGGTTTTGTGTAGAGAACCCTTTTATGGCAGTGCAAGGGGATGAGGAGGAAAAGAAAACTCTTTTTTTCCTAAAGAAAGAGGTCTCCTTTCTGTAACTGCTCTGTTGTTTAATAGGATGTATCTGTTCTGCCAGATCCTGTATGATCTTTTCCAATCTCATTGAAGAAAGGAACTCCATTTAAAAAAATACAACAGTGGGTTTGTGACAGTGAGCAAATACGTGTATAAAGGATGAGGGGAACAGAGAGACTCCCTCTACTCTGTAGCCACCATGTCTTCATTGTATGATGCCGAGTGATTCGTAGAAAAGCTTTTAACAATAAATATTTCGTTTCTTTGTATCTCTTGCAGTAACCTGATGTGTCTTAACAAAGACAGGTATTGGTTTCTTTCTGCCCCGATAATGATCTGAGTGTTTGAATTTCTGCTCACTTGTGAATGCACACACAGACACACACAGACGCATACACACACAAATGCACACGTGCAGGGGCAAACACTTTTTTTAGTGGGACTTCACAAAGGTGAGAACTGTTGCTCTTTAGATCTTTCTTACATGAATTCATTTCTTCACTGGATTCCACCTTCAGCCATTTCCATACTGAGTAAGCGAGAAATCCTTACCATTGGAGAGGTCTGGCTCCTCTCCTGTGCAGTTTAGAGCTAGAGCTTGGATGCCAAGACGTGTTATATGAATTATACAGTTGCCACCGACACTCTGGTAGGAATTACATGGATACCACCTCAAAGAGCTTGTCCTTAGGTTCTGCTTAAATAAAAGAATCAAATGGGTTTTTTTCTACTATATGTCACTGTAGTTCCAGCTCAAGCTGGGAGCCTCTGAAGAGGGAACCTCCCTGCCTGTTGATTGTCACTGGATTTTATGGTCTCTATAGGTCGCTTGATATCCCGATGGCACAGTTCATCCAGTCCTGTTCGTGGAGTTTGGAGTCTTCTGATTTGCTTCCACATCCTCCAAGCACCCTTTCTGACTTTTTCTTGAGACGTTTCCTTATCTTTTGTAACAGAATATCCTGTAGTTAAAGTTTTACTTACACTTCCTTATCTACTGTTTACATTTCTATAGATAAAGGTGAAAGAAAATTCACATGGCTTAAAGCTTCCTTTACTTTAGTCACTAATGCTAAGCTCTAGGACGAGTTAGTCTCTCGCTGCAGAGGAGCCTAGAGTAAGCTCTGCAAACAGCAGCCTTCCGACAGAGTTACGAGCCAGCCGACAGTGTAAGAAATCTTTGCCAGGCTGAGCAAGCTGCTGTTCACCAGCTCACTGAACAGGGTTACGCCCCGAGGGTCCGGGCAGGGGACGGGGGGCCCGGGAGCGGGACCCGGGACGGCCACGGACCGCGGCAAGAACCGCCCGTGCACCTCCCGCGGCCGCGGCCCCGCGGGCTCCAAGCCCCGCCAATCCCGGCCCGAGGCAGCGCCCGGCCCGCCAATCCCGGCCCGCCTTTCTCGGCGCCGTCCAATCACGGCCCGCCTTTTCAGTCCGGCCGCGGTCCCGCAAGCTCTGCCCGCTCAGCCGCGGCGCGGCCCCTCCGCGCGGCACCGCCCCCCCGTTCCCCTCAGGCACTACTGGGACTACGGAAGGGCGGTGGGAGCTCCACGGTCCCGTCCCGTCCCGGAGTTCTCCCGGCAGAAGGGGAGGGAGGCGGGGAGCGGGCGGAAGCGGAGCAGCCCCTGGGAGCGGGGCGTGAGGGGACAGCGGGGCTCTTGGGGACGGGCAGGGCGGGGATTGGCGGGGCCGGACGCTGCCGGACGCTGGGATTGGCTGGGCTGCCACGGAGGGGCCGGGACTATGCGAGAGCGGGCTATAAATAGCGGGGGGGGGGGGCGCCCTGGGGGCAGTTCGGCAGCGGGGCTGGGGGCGGCGCTGGAGCGGCGGGAGCCGGCCCGGGATCGGCGCGGCCGCCGGGCCGAGGAGCGGCGGTGAGCCAGGCTGGGACCCTCGCGGCTGCCGCTGCAGGGAGCGGTGGGGAGCCATGGGGCAGCACCCCCTCGGCTGCCGATCCCGGGGGGAGCCGGGGTCGGTCTCCCACAGCTGCCGAGGCAGGGCGTTGGGCAGGCGGTGTCCCGGGCAGCTGTGCCGGCCAGCTTTGGTCAGTGCTCAGGGGGGGAGCAGCCCATGCTCAGGGGTGCTCCCCCGAACCAGAAGGACTAGGATGCAGCCTCTCAGTGGGGCTGGTATTGAAAGTATTGTTACAAAGAAAAGTAATAAAAGATGTTTCATTCTATTATAATTTTATTTTACTTTTATTTTCATCTTTGACTACTTGATTGTTTATTCTGTTGTTTTGTTGCTGTTCCCGTTGGGAACAGAGATATTTAAGTGAACGACAAAGACTGATTTGTGACCTTGTCAACAACCCCGGGCTGCAGAGATACTCAGGAGCAGATTTAGGCAGAGGCAGCAGAAAGCTGAGGCAGAGGCAGCAGAAAGCTGAGAACCTGGAGCTCGGGCAGCAGAGCTGGTGGAGACATAAAGACGGTAGGACTGTGGGCAGAACAAGAGTGGGGCTGGATTAGGGAGCATGCACCTGGCATAAGTACTGCAGGGATGGAGCTGGGATAAAAACAGTCAGACCTGGCCTGGCATGTGGGCTTGAGAGCTGGGGTGCAAAACTCAGACCTTTAACAAAAGAAAGCTGCTAGGATTGGAACGTGCAGCAGCTTTACTGGGAGCTGACAGCAGAGCTGTCAGAGAAATAAAGGTTGTGGGTCTGGGTATGGGATAGGGAGAGTGGTGCTCGGGAAGGGACTGCGGAGCAGGGATAGGGACTGTGGCACTGTAGCAGAAATCACTGTAGGATTGAGACAGGGACTGGCATCGTCGCTGAAATCCCTGTGTGGCTGTGGAACTGGGATTATAAATGGGAATGTGGACTGAGAGGCTGGGGCTGAAAGGAGCATAGTGTTAGGATTGCATGTCTGGAGCTGGGAGGGTGTCTGGAGCTCAGATAGGGCCTGTCACTGAGAGGCTGGGGTAGGGATGGCTTCTGGGCTTGGGACAGTAACACTTGGGCAGTAAGGACAGCAATCCCTGTGAGATAGGGCCTGTGGCACCGTCGCTGAAATCCCTGAGTGGCTGTGGAAAAGGGATTAATGGGCCGGAATGTGGATTGGGTGGGTGGAGCTGAAATCACTGAGGGGCTGGGGTAGGGAGAGGGTTTGGGCTTGGGACAGTAACACTTGGGCAGTAAGGACAGCAATCCCTGTGAGATAGGGCCTCTGGTACCGTCACTGAAGTGGCTGTGTGTCTACTATAGGGATTGATGGGCGGGAACATGGAGTGGGGGGGAAGAGCTGAAATGAGTCTAGGGCAGGGATCTGGACTTTGGAGTTGGGATGGGGTTTGTGGGGTTGGAGGAGCACCTGGGGGACTGGGATTGGGAGTGTGAGGCTGGAGCTGGAAAGTCACAGAGCTGGAGCCAAGATGAAGATCCTGCAGTGAGAACCTGGAGCAGCTTCCCGTGGCAGCGATGGCAAGATTTGGAGCTACTGCTGAGAGAGCAGAGCTGGCGGTGCAATAAAGCTTGTGGGTCTCGAGCTGAAATCACTAAGGGGCTGGGATAGAGCTGGGGGTTAGGATATGGACTGGATGCTTTGGTCAGGGACTGTTGGTTTTGAGTAGAAATTACTGTGGGATTTTGCTTGTATTTTTGTGCACTCTGGGAAGTCTAGTAATTCTATTGCAAGCCATTGGAGGGAACTGGGAGTACTGGGTGGAGTCAGCTGTTCTATGGAGAAGGCCCAGGTGTTAACAATGAGCGGGAGGAGGGGCCAGGGCTTGGGCTGAGGCCCCTCGGCTGTTGTTCGGGCTCAGGAGCTGTAGCAGGACTTCTTAGACTGTGACTCAGGTGAGTCTGTTTCAATTTCACCTTTCCAGTCCCTTCCCACTGTCCCCAGACCCTCCCCACTGTCCCCAGTCCCTCCTGAGTCCCTCTCAGTTTCTCCCCAGTGCCCCAAACCCCATCCCAGTGCAGCCAGTCCCCTCCCTGTTCCTTCCCCAGTGCCTCCACTCCTTCCCAATTGCTCCCACTGCACCCCAGTCCCATCCCAGTCCATCCCTAGTACCCTCAGTCCAACCAAGCTCCCTGCACAGTTCCCTCCAGAACCTCCCCAGTGCTCCCAGTCCTTCCAAAGTTGCCTCAAACCCACTGCAGTCCCTCCCCAGTGCCCTCAGTCCCATCCCAGTTCCCTCCCCAGTGATCCCACTTGCTCCCAAGTGTCCCCAGTGCAGCCCAGTCCCAACCCAGTGCCCCTGGTACCTCCCCAGTGCCCTCAGTGCCATCCTAGTTCTCTCAGTCCCATCCAAGTGCCTCCAGTCCTTCCCCACTGCATCCCAGTGCTCCTAGTCCCTCCCAAGTGCATTCAAGTGCCGTCATCAGTGCCCCCAGTCCCTCCCCAGTCCCATCCCAGTCCATCCTAAATGATTCCTAGTCCCCCCCCCAGTGCTTCCAATCGAATCCCAGTCCCTCCCCAGTCCTTTCCCAGTACATCTGCGCCCCATCCCAGTGGTCCTGGTCCCTCCCCAGAGATTCTCAGGCCCGGCCCAGGCATGCTCCCCTAGTCGCACCCACTGCAATCCAGCTCCCTTGAAGTGTCTCCAGTCCCATCCCAGTCCCTCCCTACTGCCCCCAGTCCCTCCCCACTGCGTTGGGCTCCTTTTCCCTGTGCATCCCATTCCCATCCCAGTCGCTTCCCAGTCCCTCCCTGCTCCCTCCCCAGTTCCCCCAGTCCTAGCCCAGTGCCACCAGTGCTTCCAGTCCCACCCCAGTGCCCCCCCTCTCATCCCAGTCCCTTCCCACTTCTCTCAGTGCGAGCCAGCGCACCCATTCCTTCCAAGTGTCCTCCTGCAGTGCAACCCGGTCCTTCCCCAGTTCGCCCAGTCCCATCCCAGTCCCTTCCCACTGCCCCCAGTCCCATCCCAAGTCCCTCCCCGGTGATCCCAGTCCCATCCCAGTGGTGCCCCAGTGTGTCCTAGTGCCTCCCCAGTGCCTCTCAGTCCTATCCCAGTGCCTCCAGTCCCTCCCCAGAGAATCCCAGGCCCAGCCCAGTTCCCCCAAGTGCCCCCAGGGCCTCTCCAGTGCCCTCAGTCCCGGCCCAGTCCCTCCCCAGCGCATCTCACCCCTATCCCAGTGCCGCCAGTCCCACGGTCCCCAGTCCCTCCCCAATGACCCCCAGTCCCATCCCAGTGCTCCCGGTCCCTCCCCCCCCGCGAAAATCTCAGTCCCACCCCAGTGTCCCCACTCCCAGCCCAAATCCCACCAGTCCCTCTCCAGTGTCCCCAGTCCCATCCCTCCCCGCTGTCCCCAGTCCCTCCCAGTGCATCCCAGTCCTTTTCCCCGATGCATCCCCCTCCCTCCCTAGAACATCCAAGTCCCAG